>NW_014554269.1:107475-238947 GCF_001313825.1 Dinoponera quadriceps
ATACTAAAAATTAAACTTATTAAAGATAAATGATTCTTAAAAAATATAAATGATAGGAACCTTTTTTTATATTTTCTAGCTAATTTTGGTACAAGTTTCCTTTTTGTTGATATAAAAGCTACTTCTAATTTCCCAAGATATCTTGCCCATAATTGTAATACTGTAACTTTTATATCTACTGGTGCACCAAGTTCAATAAGTTCATTCGTTAAACCAACCAAAACAAAATTGTAAAGTTCCCATGATGTCCATCCAAGCTCCTCATCTATATATGAGCAAATATTAAACTTACATATGAGTAATAATACACATAACTGATTATATTTGCACAGTAATCCTAATCTGGTTTAGGATGAATTCAGAAAGCTAGCTAGTAGTAATAAAGAATCATTATTCTATCCTTGGCTATATCTAAGTGATAAAGACAGAATTTAACTAGTTATTGCTAAACCAGACTAGTATTGCTGAAATAATTGAAATACTTGATTCTTTGAGCATTATATATTATTTTTCCATAAGTTACACAAATTCTTTTTTAAAAAGAAAAGAAGAACAAACCTGTTCTGCTGCGTCTCGCACAACGAATTCTCGTTTTCCTCAATTTTGTAGTATCATCTATACGTACTTCTAATATTTCTTCTCTGATATCCTAAGCAAATTTCATATTATATGTTACTTCGATATAATAACATTCTTTAATTTATTCTTATTATCCTTTATCCAAGCTTACCTCGTTTTGCGTTTGACATGTTACACAGAAAAAATAACCGGAATCCTTATAGAAATCAGCAGAGCCACATATTCTGCACTTTTCCATTTTATAAAAATATTTGAAAACAGCCGCACAAAGTTACATCACGTAAGAATATGTAACAATTTAAGGGGTACAAATTCGCTTTTGTAAAAATCGGACACAACTTTCAACATCACGTGCGCTGAGTTTTGGATCTAATCGAAATAAAGCCAGCAGCACACGATGCTTGTTTTCGTGCTGGATGGAAATATTGCGTTTTGATAGGTGAATTGTCATGTCCATTTTTGAACATGTACCAATCAGAACGCAGTATTTCTATCCAGCAAACAATCCAGAAGTCTGTTCGTTTTCGCTCCACTGCTGAACTAGTGCAATAAGTTGAAGTAAGAAAACATATAATTGTCTCGCTTCAACTTATGCACTAGTTCAGCGGTGCAGCGAAAACGAACAGACTTCAGCACAAAAAGCATCGTGTGCCGTTGACTTAATACGCCGTATGTCGGAGACGAAACGCAACTGATGATCCAATGAAAGAATTTTTGTTTGTTCTTTCTAGCTAGACTGCTGAACTGATGCAATAAGTTGAAGTGAGACAAATATATATTTTCTCATTTCAACTTATTGCACCAGTTCAACAGTGCAGCTGTAAAGAACAAACCAAGTATTTTTCGAGAACGTGTTATCGCTATTGAATCATCGACTACATTTCGAAATCTGATTCCGACATACGACGTATTGTAGAACAGGCTTAAGAGTCACATCGATTACGAAAGAAAGATTACAGGTTTTAGAAGTTTTTTATTCGGATCTATTTCTCTATAGATTTATACCAGACATATGTGAGTTTATTCATATAATTTTACCTTAAAGTGACTGAAAATTTCTCAAATACTTGCAAAGGTATGGCAAACCTTAGTGCAAAAATTGGTCCGTCGATTTTAAATGCTGACTTAACGCAACTTTATGAGGAATCGCAAAAGTTATTAAATAATGGCGCAGATTATTTGCATTTGGATGTGATGGACGGTCACTTCGTACCTAATCTTACATTTGGTCATCCTATCGTAAAGTGTCTTAGAAATAAAATAAAAGATGCTTTTTTCGAAACGCATATGATGGTATCTAATCCAGACCAAGTATGTAGCAAGAATATTTAAACAAGATTTTTAATTAAAAGATATATCAAGATATATTTATATATAATTGCATAATTATATATATAATTGCAGTGGATTGTACCTATGGCTGATGCAGGGGTAGATCAATATACATTTCACGTTGAACCAGTAAAAGATGTTTCTCTAGTCTGTAGAAAAGTAAAAGAAGCAGGGATGAAGGTAACATCAACAAAAACATTTTTTTTTACCATTACATATTTCAACATATTGCATAAATTGAACAAAAAACAGGTTGGTGTAGCACTGAAGCCAGGAACACCTGTGGATGCTGTATGCGATTATATCAATTTGGCTGATATGGTCTTAGTAATGACCGTGGAACCTGGTTTTGGCGGTCAAAAATTTATAGAGTCAATGTTACAAAAAGTAGCATGGTTGAGAGAAAATTATCCTTTATTGGACATTGAAGTTGACGGCGGAGTTGGACTTACTACAATTGAGTCTTGTGCAAAGGTATACATGATGAATTATAAGAATTACTATAATTTACAATTAATTTTATTAAAAAATTTGATTTGTGTGTATATGTGCTATTCAAGTTATATCATTATATTATCTCATTATATTTATCATATTTTTAGGCTGGTGCTAATATGATTGTGTCTGGTACAGCTATTATAGGTTCTCCTGATCAAGCTAAAGTAATTTCCACGCTTCGAAATACTGTAAATTGTTATTTGAAACACAAACATACAGGATAATGATAGTAATTAGAGACAATGCGAGAAATATTCTTAAGAAAATAATGATGCTTTATATTTTTATAAGGATGTATATGTACAAAGATCTGTCTTCTTACAATTAAAGATTTCTTATAATTGCAATTAGTACAGTAAGATTTAATTAATAGTTTCAAATGCAATATGTACTTATCTATTTTAAATTTACTTATTTTTGGGTAACATCTTGTTTTTTGGGCATCAGCTTTGTTCTTAATTCAGCTAGAGTTATAAGAACTGCTTCTTCTGTTCTGATTGTCTGTGATCCTTGCTGGGGACATGTATTTAAATATTTGTGAAATACTAATGATGGATCATCAGTGTCCAACTGTGAGTCTACATCTACTATTGCTTCTAATCCAGCGAGACCTCCAAATACTATCAGGCAATGGCGATATTCCAAACTTCTTGCTTCTATTTCATCAATCAATGTTCCCTTGTCAGATGTTCCAATTGTTAAGTCATATCCACCTTTGTATTGACAATTGGTCAGTACTTCTGTTAGATTTTTGACTAATTTGACAGTATATCCCCAGTATATGCCAGTTTCCATACGTGGTATGTTGGGTGGTACTACAATACCCTTCAACTTTTTGGGATTTGGTTGGTTAGGTGGTATTTTTACAGTCACTCTTAATCCAGGTATTAACATCTTATCAATGTAAACGTCATTCTGGAGTCCTACATTTACCTGACAACCTTTGCCAATTTTTGTGGGTTTGTTCGTAACTATTCCTTCCCGGTACAGAGAAATGTCATCCTGTTTTAAGTGATGTGGCGTATTCAAAGGATTCAATATACCTGCATATTGTAAATCTTTATGAATTGGGAAGAAATATTTCCTCAGGTACTGTGGACATTCCATATACTGCAATATTCTAGCCAATTGCAGACATCCTATTCTGGCTTCGCCAAGTATGTCGTTTTTCCTCATCTTCTTTTTTTCATCCTCCGTGACATCGCCTTTGTCATCAAACACTATGACCTCATCTATATTGTAGATGCATGCAGCACGCGCAATTTGTCCTGCCAGATATGTCCGTAATTCCAAGGACTGTGCGTTGTCGAGAATTGATCCAGGTATTGCTATACTCACAGTGCAGATTTCCGGCTGTTCATACTTTATATCTTCTACGTGCTCCTTTGTTTCATTCTTCAATTGCTCTTTTAATTCCGCTTTCCTAGCTTTTTTTATCAGCTTCTCTTCCTTCCATTGTTTTTGTAACTCTTTCCGTTTACAGTTGTATTCCTTCCAACATTTTGCTTCGGGTTTTGCGGCAGACATTATTCCCCGAAGATTACCAGGATCAGAAAATATCGACACTGATGTTTCTAAAATAACATTCTATTCGCAGAAATATTTTTTAGAGTCACGGGTATGAAAGTTTTATATAATCTTACCTAATTTAATTTAATTCATAGATGTATAAAAAAAAAGAAACGTTTTTCTTAGTTGGAACTGCACATGCAGACGTTCTTTTCATAGCAATGCAGCGGAATTCAACAATGCACGAGTTTACTGAACAGGCTGTCTCTGTGGTGTGTTCTTTTTAGCTGTACTGCTGAACTAGTAAATAAGTTATGGCTCGGTGGTCCCATGGTGCGGAATATACGAGGGGGGAACCAAAAAAAATTGAACTGAGAGTGCGCTGCCATTCGTAGACGTAGTAGAGAGTTCTCCCACTACATGAGGTTAGTAGAGACCTTCACGAAACAGCTGTGCAGACGGCGTCAGTTTGTAGGTTAACGTTTGAGCGTAGTGTTGTGTTTCTCTTACTGTTATTTTTTTCCACCTGCGAAAATTGTTATGGCAAATTTAAAAGAACAAAGAGTGTGTTTGAAATTTTGTTTCTTGCTTGAAAAATCGGCAACGGAAGCTTACCAAATGTTACAACAGGCTTTTAAAGAGGATGCTATGAGCCGCACACAAGTTTTCGAGTGGTTTGGGCGCTTTAAACATGGTGAGATGAGTGTTGAAGACCATGCTCGTTCTGGGCGTCCTTCAACATCTCGAAACGATGAAAATGTTGAAAAAATCCGCCAAAAAATCAACGAAGATCGTCGTTTCACGATCGACCAAATTTCAGAAGAGACAGGCGTGAGTTGGAGCTCGTGCCAGCGGATTTTGACCGAGCAGTTGCCCCCGTACACACGGCCTTACGAGTGACCCATTATTTGGCCTCTCGAGGATGGCCTGTCGTTCCCCACCCTCCGTATTCACCAGACCTAGCCCCGTGCGACTTTTTTCTGTTTCCGAGAATGAAGAAAAATCTAAAAGGGAAGCGTTTTGACGATATGGAGGCGGTAAAAACAGCTTCGCAAAGGGCACTGGACGATATCAAAGTTGAAGAGTTCCAGAGATGCTTCAAACAGTGGGAAAAAAGACTTGACAAGTGTATCGTATCTAATGGAGAGTACTTTGAAGGTGACTGAAGGAATTTTGTAAAAAATCTAATAAATAAAGTTTTTATACAAAAAATCCGGTTTTTTTTTTGGGGTCCCTCCTCGTATACCCAATGCGGAATTGGTGGAATAAAGTCCGTCCAATCCAGCAAACAATCCTCTAATTGCGCTCCACTGAAACATATTTTCTACTGCCCCACGGAAAGGAACTCGTGGAACTGGTGCTTACCAATCAAAAGATTTTTCTCATATAGCTTCTGCCCAAAAGACACGGCACGCTTGTCGTGCGGCGAAAATTCGCGCGGTAGCCAATCAACATGCCGTTCATTTTCGATAAGAACTAGATGTTTATTGGCTATCGCGCGAACTTCCAGCCGCGCGGCAAGTGTTGCCGCGTCCTGTGGGTAGAAGCCAATAGATTCTTCCGTTGTATCAAACGTCTTACGTTTATATAATTCTGCGTATATCATATCATTTAACTTTCAAATATTTTTACTGGTTACTGGCATATTTATGTAGATAATATATATTTTATTTTTTTTTAAAAAGATCTTATTAGCATTAGAAAAATTATACGTTACAAGATAATATTATAGATGTCGATTCAAGTAGCAGTCGTAACCGGATGTCACTAAGTACCAGGTATATGCATAAGTTTTTTCCGGTTTTTTGGTAAAAAAAAAAAANAAAGTCGACGTTTAACCGTCCAGGCCTCGCCGAACCTTTAGAAGTGAACTTCCCCAAGGATCCCGCTGCCCGTCCACGGTCGCCAGGGCGTTTTGAGAGTTTCGCCCAAACTCGAGGCCCGGGAAGCTGGACCGGCCAAGTCTCCCCAGATATGCCGTGTTATAGTTGGTGTGCGAGGGGGTTTCCCTCCCTGACAGCGTTGTCGTCCCCGAAGAGAGTATCCGAGCCACAGGACGCCCACCCCAGACACACGGTATGGAAAAGCAGGAAGGCGCGAGAAAGGAAGCACGTTTCTTGGAACGCGAAAGACTAAATTCTGTTTATTAAGAAAAAATAAAAATTATTAGCGCGACAAACGATGATATGATTAACAAAAAAAAATATATATATATATACATATCTATCTTATATATATACTATCTTATATATATATATATATATATATACACATACATATTACAAATATTCTAAGGAATAACGGAATAAAAATATATATATATATTTATGTATATGCATATGTATATATATATATATATACACACACATACATATTACAAATACTCTAAGGAATAACGGAATAAAAAAATATATATATATAAGGAACGGCTTGATTAAGATAATAAGATAAACGCACTTAGAAACTACAGAATAGTTATAAGTATATTTGGGTGTCCGTATGGAAGTAATATTTACAATAAAAGAAAACGATTAACTGTCCTGAAATAACAAACCGAACTATTACGTCTTGAATCTAACTCGTAGAAACACTGTTCCTAGAAGACGAAATTTTTTCCGCGAACCGACGCGATGATAAGGGAAATACCGCTGCGCAAATTTTTTTTTTCGCGGCTTTCTTGTCCCGCCCTATTGTGACACAGGACTCTCTCCGTAACAAACCGAAACACATTCAGATACGCACGATGAAACGACGTAATAGGCGTCGTTTATTGTACCCGGGTGGTCCTCGGATTCCGGCCTTCGTCGTCGCGATCCGCGTCGAGCCTCCCACCGGGTATCTCTCTTCTCCGACGAGGGGTCCCGATTTCCCGGAAAATTACGAGGGGGAACTGTGGCAATTTTTTTCTTATACCACTTACCGTCGCCAGGCGACCGGTCGTTTCCCCGCGTCTTCCTGGGCCTCCACCGCCGGCTTTCCTCTCCAGCAGCAATCTTTCCAGGGTTCCCCTTTCCTTTCGTCCCTGCGTAATTCTTCGCTCCTCTGGGTTTACGTCTTCTCTCATCCCATGCTCGCTTGCAACTGCCTGCTTTTCCCTCTTCTTTGATTTCAAACGCTCTCCACCTTTCGCGATACTTCCTGATTCGCTGTCGGTTTTGGCCAATCGCAGTCACGCCTCGATGTCTGGCGCAGGCGCGCGCGCGGCCATCGTCGGTCTCCTCCAATTCCCTCGTTTGTCTCTTGTTCCGGCCAATCGCCTCTCACCCACGCGGCTCCCGCGCACGTGCGTTCCTTGTTTTCAATTTGGCTTTTTAAAACTTCTGCTTTTCATGCGGTATCCCTCTTCTTCCGGTCAGCCGCGCTCTCTTACGTGGCTGAACCTCCGGTTGCACAGTAAAGTACAATCTTATTCAACAAATTATTTTCTACTATGTACATGTATCGGAAATAATACATACGAGGGTGGATCAAATATAAAGGAACCTTTTTAAATTGAGCGTCCGTCGGCGGCGTGAGGGGTCTGCAACGTTTTGGACAGTGGAGGGGGGTCATGTGGAAGACAGTAATAACGTTGGCGCGCCACGTGCTTTTTACTGTCAGCAGCAATTACGATGAGCGAGAAAGAGGTACACCCCGCAGTTGCACAACGTGTTATTATTAAGTTTCTCGTCAATGAAAATGTAAATGCTGCTGAAATTCGGCGCCGTTTACTCCTACAGTTCGAGGAAAGAACCTTTTCATGGGCTCGGGTGAAACAGTGGTGTAACGAATTTAAGAAAGGACGGGAGCATGTTAAAAACATTGCCCACCCGCGCCATCCCCGCACCAGTATCACAGCGCAAAACACCGAGGCTGTTCGAGAACTCATCGCAGGCGCTTAACTGCTCATGAAATCTCTCAGGAACTTCAGATCAGAAATGGAAGTGTGCAATCAATCATTCGCAATGAGTTGGGATTTCGAAAATTGGTGTCGGCTCGTTGGGTTACAAAGGCGGAAGACTGGCGAAAGTGCACCGATGAAAACGAAGACGCGGTTGTCTACGGGGAAGGTCTTGGCCACAGTATTCTGGGACTGCAAAGGCATTCTGCTGGTCGATTTTCTTCAAGAACGTCGAACCATCAATGCTGTCTATTATTGTGATCTTCTTAGCCAAGTTCGAGCTGCCTATCGGTCAAAAAGGCGCGACGTTCCGATCAGAAGTGTATCGCTTCCCCATGACAACGCCAGACCTCACACCGCAGCAGTAACACAATAAAAATTAGCCGATATGCACTGGGCTGTCCTAGAACATCCACACTACAATCCAGACCTGTCACCATGCGATATGTTTGGGCCACTCAAGGAAGCCCTTGGTGGACAGCGCTTCACAACGAACGAGAAAGTACAAGTACAGTTCGTGTGCAATTGGTTTGATACATGTCCGCGAACTTTTTATGATGCCGGGATTAAAAAATTATCAGACCGTTGGAGGAAGTGTATAGATAAGATGGGGGACTATGTAGAAAAATAAGAAAAATGTTAATTAGAATTGATTTTGAAAAATATATGATTTTTTTGCAAAAGGCTCGTTTATATTTGATCCACCCTCGTATTTCCCTACGTATAAATATTAATTAAGAACACTGAAACATCAGCTCGTAATCACTATTCTTTGAAAATACTTCAAATGCACGGAATGTATGGGATGAGATTTTTTAACGCCATTATTTTTAAATAACATAGATTAAATATATTATACATGTGTATATAATTAAATAAAGTGTATTTATTATAACTTTAGTCGTCAATACAGTCGTATCTTGACATACATTTGAGACTAAATTTCGTATTTGAAATCTTAGGCATCAACGGTCACTCACGTAAAATTCATGCATTTTATGTATTTAAGGCGTTAGCACGATCGAAGCTTATTTAGTAAAATATTTTCAATGATTATATGGCTACTATTTTAAAATTGAAAACTGATAATTTTGCACAAAATCTTTTTATATTTTACAATTTCCTCGATTATAAGTACAATTAAAAAAAAAATAGGATACGTGCTGGAACAATAAGGGAAACAGGAAGAAACACTGATTCTCCCGCGTTCAACTAATGAACGTAAATATTTCAATGCTATCTTAAATTATATGTAATCGTCTTATCGAGATATATCGATATGGAAGTAAAAAGATTTCTGTTTGAATGAAAAATTGGTTTATTTGACACTTTCTCTTTATCGTTACGACAGAATTAATAACATTCAGTATATCTTTTATCCTTATGTTTGAAACGAATTAAAAAAAAAAACAGCGCTCCGTTACATTTGTAAATTGCGTTTACGAAAATATTTAAATAAACTGCTTAAACAGCGGTTTACATTAACACCAGTTTTGCAATATTTTACGAGAGTATACGCTTGGCAAGATGTAAGCATAATGAATATTGCTGTGAAGTTAAGAAATCAGACTTTTTTTCGTGTTATCGATAACGGCATTAACTTTCTTCGTGTCCAGATTGGAAATTTTCATAACTATTCTATATATACATGGCTCAAATTTATATGAAATTTATATTTAATTTATTAACAAATATCATACTAAGATTATTAACACGTTTGCTGATTAACACGGACTGATTTTTGACGACTTTCCGTTCATGCCGCGTGGGTCGCATGTGCCTCCCCTCTCCCCCTCCCGCACGTTCTCGAAATTGATAGTTTACTTATAATATATGCATTATAATATTTATAAGACTGAAAAAATCATTATTAGTAAGAAAATAACGTTTTAAATGTACTACAGAATACACATAGTTTTATGAAATTTGTATGTATTTATACAATTTCCTGTCAAAAAAGAAAAAAAGGGAAAAAAAGCTTTTTATTTCTAATGTTAATATTCAACTTTAAAATACTATATTTTTAATAAGAATAATTTCTTTTTGGAATAAAATATTTATAATTATAACGGCATATTGCAACGTATTGAGTTGAAACATGTTAAACATAAATACAACTTATCTTCACTTCAATTAGATCATTGTAGAATGTAACTACTTTTATGGTTGAATTTCTTGCTGACATTGTATTAAATTTTTCAACATTATTTTTATAGTAAGCTTTGCGAAGTTGACTTATTAAGAACTGAATTTTTTTAAATAACACTTAAAAATGATCATCCCGCTGCGTGGATCATTTACGTTCTATGACGTAATAATTGTATATGTATAGTATTTCGGTATCAATACATGATTATATGACATTTTATAATAAGTTATATTTAAACAAGAAGTCATACACACACACACACATATACACACACGCGCGCGCGCGCGCACGCATACACATTCAACAATTACATCACACCACGAAGAAGGGGAGTCTATTAGCTTGTATGACAGCAGATAGATGGAAAATAAAGATCATAGAACATCACATTAAGCCCTCGGCACACGGTACTTATTTTCATGCTGGATCTAAAAAAATTTAGTAACATATAGAGACAGAGAGGGGGCTTAATTCTACACGTCACGTAATATTGGAAAGGAGTCTAAATATTTTGTGACAGAATGTGACGAAGGGGAGAAGAGTAAAAATATTCAAATTTCATGTGACATAATTGTTGAATAGTTCCATAACAAAAATAGGAAACAGTCTAAACGGAAAGTTCAACGTATTATATATACAACCCACGCAGCAGTGCATATTTTAATGGCTGTTATATAAAATACTAAAAAAAAGGAACAATTAAATAATTTCTCTTTTTAATTAGAATAATGCTACAAACCCAATTACTATATATCGATATAATACACATTTACATAGAAGAAAAAGTCTCATCATGGCCTTGGTAGGTATAATGAATAATAATATCTCTCCCCTCTTAATATCTCCGCTACTAGTTAGCGAATTTTAGTGATTATTTATGGAGTCACTTATTTAATAGCCCGTTGTTACGTAATAGCGCTAATATGCCAATACCCAATAGTTGGCATTTGTTATAACGCATTTTAACTTTCGAGCATTTCGACATGTTTTCAAAATATATTTCAGCATTTAATTATACATATTTCCTCGTTCTTCTTAAATTTGGGCGTATTATCACACAAATAGATGTACACTTTGTGAATGTTTTGTTCATTATTTAATATTTTATCCCGCTGTATACATTTCGAGTTATGCCAAGTTAAACAATAACATAGCATTTTGCTAATGTGACTTCCTATTAAAATACCCTAGTAGCACATTTCATTGGTGATGTATTGGCTGAACATTGGTCAATGTAACGCCAATGAAGTGTGCTACTAGGGTAGGTTTAATATGGTTTCTTTTTTGAGATTTTCATATATCGAAGCAGTTATTCGATAAGTTAACAATTCAAGTTAGGTTTAAAATTCTATTTGTTTTGTAGAAACTGTCTTTCTGACAATTTGTGCCTACCATCCAATAAATAAGTCCCTATCTATTGAGTTGGCCAATAAGTTTTTTCGTTTTTTTTAAAAGATAACGTTCACTTCGCGTTTAATATGATTATGCTTGGTGTAAATTTCATGCATATATAATCTAAAAGTTAATATTTCAGGATGAATGACGTTGAGGTGCCCGCAATGGAACAAGTTAGATATCTCGGAATGCATCTAGACAGATTCGCTTGGAAAAAACACATTTTTGCCAAGAGAAAGCAGATGGAACTCCAACTGCGTAAAATGTACTGGATGATGAATCACAAATCGCAATTAAACCTAGAGAGCAAACTGCTCTTATACAAAGTCATCTTAAAACCCATCTGGACATATGGGATCCAGCTATGGGGTACAGTGTCCCTTTCTAACATTGAAATTTTACAAAGATATTGAGAATCATAACTCATGCATCTTGGTACGTAACTAACGACATCATACACCATAACTTGAATTTACCCACAATAAGGAAAAAGATTAAGTCAAGAATCGAAAGCTACAGAGAAAGAATAACAAATCATCCAAACACTTTGGCTAATTATCTTATGACGGAAGGAAACTCTATAAGAAGGTTAAAACGAAAGATTCCCCCAGATCTGTTAACAGGCTGACTCAAAGTTTTGAATAGAATGGAATGTGCAAAGGGGCATATTTCGCGCAAGCCTTTCTAACATCAAACAAATCACTGAATGTCCTGTACTAGGACAGCTTGTCAAGAGACCCCCAAAAAAATATATATCTCTGATATATTTTGCTATGTGGGTTATTGCATGTAATTTCTCATCTATGGCGTCACAAAATATGGCTAGCGGAGGGAGTCGAGCTTTAATGGAAAGAAATGCGACAATCTGGAAACATCTACCTGAAGTTATCTTTCACTGAAAAAAATGGAAAGTTCTTCGAGGATGGAATAATAAAGCTGTCTGAAAAATGGAAGAAAATAGTTGAATAAAAAGATCAATATATTATTAAACGAAGTTTTGAGTTTGCACATAAAATATGTCTCTAAATTTTCTTTAAAAAAAAAACAAAAAAAGACTTTTTGGCTAACCGAATATATTAAAAATTCACGCTTAAATTCATTATTCATATTCATTGTGTTCCTTCTAAGAAAATCTATTTCGAATAAATATATAAATTTATAACAAAACACTATTTAAAAAAAAAAACTAATTTTTTAAATCTATTTTAATAGAGGCCACATTACTACCTATATTTCTTTTCGATTCATTATACAATGTTGTCCAATTTTTATAAATAAATAATAAGTATTTCATAACTTTCTAGAATAGATTGAACAACACTTCGACGAATGTAATCGTTAAATTTTCAAGTAAAAATATTAATAAAGTTATTAAACAAAATATAAATGAAGGGCCATAATACCACTTTTTCCTCTATAAATTTGTGTGCACGTGCGCGTATATATAAATTTTTATTCAATTCGTGATCATTATGAAAAGTATAATTCAAATAAATAATGTTATATATTCGTATAACAGAAAGAATGTAGGATGTCTTCTCTTTTAAAATCATCTTTGGACGGGCAACTTTGTAGATTATAATCAACATGTGCAAGCTTTATGGCCAAACAATATAGCTGCCAAATATTCCGAATTTTAATAACAATCAACCAACGTCCGAGTATCGTATAAATTAAAATACGACTTGATCCTGCTATGGCGGCCGCTATTACAATTACTGTGCACGTATCTATTAGAATCAAGTATAATTATCGTTATTCTAAACGTTTGAAAATATTTTTATTCAGTAAAATATGTAAGTATTATAAGAATATTAAGGAATTTTCAAGTATACGTAATTTATACCGAAAACGTACAGTTAAATTTAATTGAATCAATTATTTTCGCATCAGAATGTGCTCTTGGAGAACACGCGAAAGTTTAAATATCTAAATAATAAATTATTTGTAATAATAATAAGATATACGGGGTGAAATATGTTAAAGATGCGTAACACACTTCCCACTTGAAGACTGTAATAGACATATGTTTAAAATCTCAATCTCAATTAAGGGAGTAAGTTTTTGATTTCTCGACCAACTTTTGTCGTTATTTGACACGCTCAATGAACACAAACACGGAGCGCAAAACTCCGTTTAGGTCTCTCAAGAATCTCTAAGCCGAATAAAATTCGTTTGGCCGTTCCCTAAATTCGGTCCTGAATTCGATGTCATCATGGAGGAATAGTAATCATCATAATTGACACTCGAATCGAAAGGATTATGTGTAATCTTAACTTATCCCCGATTTTGTGGCCGTTACAAATGTCTTTATAATTCTGTAAGAGTGTCTACTGACGCTCGTAGGCGAGATCTGGTTACGCAGTCACCGTATCCTTTACTGGATCCAGCACCATCAATCCGAGAGACGATCTCTTCTCTCAAGCTCGTAAGTACTCTACGATCTTGTCTGTTGTAAGCCGGTGTGTTTCGTAGAGCTTCTTGAACATCCGATAAGGCGTCCTCGAGCAAGCCCAAGTCCACGCGCGCTTTAGCTCTGGCATAGAACGCCTCATAGGACACGGACCGTACGTTGAGAGCTTCGTCAGCAAGTTCGATTGCCTCGATGTATTCCTGTCGAAGAATCATGTTATATTATAAATAAACAAACGAATGGACAAAACCAGTGTAACAGATAATAAGCCGATATTACTAACGTTCATTTTACGTTTGCATCGACTGAGATTCAGAAGAAAGTTTAAGCGAAGCTGTGTAAAAGTTTGAAGTTGCAGCATCATATGACCCTGTTCCTGGCCTTGGCAATCCTCCTCCGGCGAAGTTGGAAATTTTCTGAGAGCGTACGCGTATCGATGCGACGCTTCTTTCAACCGGTTCTTCCGATACAACACGTTGCCATCCTCCAAAAGCTTATTTAGCAGGATTATTAAAACATCCGGTTTTCCAGCCGCCATAGTCCAAGTAGCGGGACCCAGTTTAGCGCCACGACGCAAGAAGCATTGAACCACCGGTATATTGCGACATCCGATAGCTCGATCCAAGGGACGCATGCCATGAAGATCGACATGTTCCACTGCGGCACCTTTCTCGAGCAACAGCTGTACCAGTTTTGGATTACCCTATGATATGTTCCCCCATGTATTAGATAGACACCGGCGACATTAAATCATTAGCAATATATGACGAATAAAATGGTAGCGCGGACAAAGAAGCAGGAACGCTGAAATCTACCTGGAATGCGGCCAAATCCAAAGGAGTTCTACCGGTGTTGTCGTTAGTATTGACATCAGCGCCACGGTCCAGTAAAAATTGTACGGCGGCCACGCGTCCTCTAACGCAAGCCCAACAGAGCGCAGTGAGTCCATCTTTATCCTTCGTTTCTAAGATCGATCCTTTGTCGAGAAGTAACTCGATCAGGCTGGTATGACCCTCTGAAGCAGCGAATATTAACGTGGTACGGCCAGCGTGGTCGCGTTGTTCCAGAAGCGGTAAAACTTCGTCCACTGCCGCGTCTGTGCTGGCGGACAAAACTCCTGTGAAACGTGAATTCAACAACTCATCAAGTCGGTTCTTCATCCGAAAGATGAAGAGGAAGGAAACATACGAACCTTGCAAGAGCTGTTCAGCAGTACTCCAGTGGCCTTCTCTAACGGCAAGCATTAAAGGGGAAAGACTTTTCGCGTTGACAGCCATCGGGTTAGCGCCACGGGCTAAGAGGGCAGAGACTGTCGCGGTTAAGCCGTTCGCAGCGGCAATTGTCAGAGCGGTCTCGCCTATCAACGTATCGGGACGATCTACGATAACCTCAGCCATATCTAGAAGATATTCCACGACGGCTTCGTGGCCCTGCGACGCGGCCGCGACAACGGCTTGTTGGGCAGCTTCCTCTCTACCTACTTCTATGAAACCACCTTCCGTTTTGTTCTCGCTGGCAGGTACAACCCAGTCGCAGGCGAGGAGATACCCTACTACGGATAATCTCCCATGCCTGGCCGCGTGCACTAACGGACATTGGCCGGCCATGTCGGCGTGTCCCAATGACGCTCCAGCGGCAGCCAGCCTGCGAAGTATGTGACAAATGTGTCTACGTTCTCGTATGCAAAGCATTTAGTGCGGCTATATGTAATCGTACCTCCTGACGACATCACAGTGACCTCGGGCAGCTGCGAGTGATAGCGCGGTACAACCCTGGCTGTTGGTCAGTTCGACGTCGGCACCGAACTCGAGGAGAAGCGACACCATTTCGACGGAACCCTCATGCGCGTACATGCATAGAGCCGATGCGTTGCCTAGATATTCAGTGATGTAATTTGGAGATGCGCCTGCCAGCAAAAGCAATCGCGATACCTTTACGTTCGGGCTATAAATGTTTCGAAGCATACACAGCGCCAAAGAGACGCATTCGCTCGACGAAGTCAGCCAGATTGCCTGCAGGAACGAAGCTTGATTATATTTTCTTTTCATAATATGCGTGTTGACGTATTATTATAATTGTTATTCGTCGTGTTAAAATACTTGCCTGTAGATCGCGCGAGGGTAAACACGGAGCTACGCCTCTATAAACGTGCGCTTTTAACACGTGATGGCCCAGTTCCAAGGTCTTGTCACCGTCCAACGGCGCTTGAAGGCGGGACAATCTGAATGCTATCGCCGCGTGCCCGAGTCTGTAGTCACACAGGAACTTGGTCGATTCTCCCTCGTCCCTCCTCATCAGCCATTCTCTGAATGAGGGGTGGAAGAACATGTACGTGTCGTCCAAGCGTTTCACGAGAAAGCCAGAGAGCATCTAATAAGAGAAGGATTACGTTAAATAATAAGAGGAAGTTACGTTAAATAGGCGGATATTCGCTGCGACAATTAACAACTAATATAACACATTGTTAACGGGGCATTGTCCGAGAATACGTAATTGAAAAGCCGTGAGCGTATATTTCTCATCGAAAAATGTAGTTAATAATAAAATAATTATTATTTATTCGCTTCTAATCTAATAAGGGTGTCTTTTTGTTAAATTATTTCAACTTACT
Source organism: Dinoponera quadriceps (assembly GCF_001313825.1). Lineage (NCBI taxonomy): Eukaryota > Metazoa > Arthropoda > Insecta > Hymenoptera > Formicidae > Dinoponera > Dinoponera quadriceps. Next base: position 123,842 of record NW_014554269.1, read on the forward strand.
TGTTTTCGCACGCAGTCGCGTCGGCGAAGGAGAAAAAAATTAGACAATTTTATTTGTTAAAAAGAGATGTGATATGAACACTCTATTAGTGGATATTATATATTACATTTTCTCAAAACGATTTAATACTTACCTTGAATCTCTGCAAAAAGTCTTCCCATGAAATAAAATAGCTTGTATTTAGAGAATTTACGGAGTAGAAAATTTCAGGCAGGGTCAGTGGATACAAAGTTGCCAGGCAGACAGCCAGAAGAGGTTGCACTTTGTCAAACGAAGCTGCCGTGGGAAATCTCAAATTAAAATGTAATTGAAAGATCTGCGCGAGAGAAACCGGTAGGACCTGAAAAACGAAGTAACATTCATTAAATCTTCAATAGCATTAAGGTTATAAAGTACATTATTATTGTCGCTTATAATTTAATTTGAGAGATACAAATTGATTCACGCTCACTATTTATATGGCGCTGTTCTGTCTGAAAACTTGTCGGAAAAGTACTCGTCCGAAAAATACTCAGATTTCGGAAGTTCTAGGGTTTTTTGCACGAGAACTAATAAAGTAATAATTAATAAGTAAACTCTCGCTAATTAGCACCGTCATTGGATGGGCGTTTATGTAATACGAATCTGGTAAATATACGAGCGACTTGTTGCAACAATATAGCACCGCTGAATCATCACACTGCTAATAAAAAGAAGACACAGTGAGTGCTTCGCTAATTTTGATCTGCTTGTATGCGGGGAATCTACATGAAAAGTAAATAAACCTGTGTCCAAACGTTTGGTCTAATGCGCCTTATAAATAGTAGTTTTTAATATTTGAAATTTCAAGCGTTTTAGTAGTGTACGTCAAGAAACGTACAAAAAGGAAGCAGCAAGGAAAACATAGAAGCCGAGCGCAGGTTGTTGGTGCGAATAAATTTAATTAGTTCAAATCTTTTATACTCATATGTACATACCTTGTAACTCGCAGATTTAGCAACTAAATGGCCGCTTTCGATGAGATCGAGCGTCAACTTAGCAAAGAGGAAGCTTCCTTTAGCCAATGCGAGCAAGTGTGAAGCGAATCTCATCTGACTCGCACTGCACGACAATTCCGCCTTGCCATTTACCGACGCTGTTATATTCGCCTGTATGGAAGGACTTTGCATGAGCCTATAGTTGATGTAATCGGACAAGTCCCTCGCGATGCCGTTACCGACAACATCGTTCGTAGTCTTATCTAGCGAGATCCTTGTATACGGTAGTTGTTTTGCGCAGTCCAATAATTGCAACTTGACTGTGCAAACGATTTTTAGCCAACTAGGAATGTTAGGAGCGTGTCTGGTTAGGAAAGAAGCTATAGTGTCGCCTCGGTCCGGCCTGTGATATTCGGCCTCACAAATAGCATCGATTAATATCACCTGAAAGCAGGATATGTGAGCAATATCTTACTGCGAACAAGCAAGAGTTTATTATTTATTTGCGAGGGAAGATATGAAAGAAATGCAACCTTAATACTTCATTTAAATACCATATTTGTGTCTGGTAATCTGTTCGCTTTCTTCAAAGTCGAAAGGGGCTCGATAATACCCCTGGAGAGAGCGAGATCTGGATCGACGGTGCATTCCCTTTGCGACAGCGAGCCCTGAAGATGAGGCTCGGACAGGAGGTACTCTCTATACGAGATCAATTGAGGGGCTTGGCAAAGTTGAGCTGCTAACGAGTGAATTAAATCCGGCACTACACAGGTACTGTTATTATCGGCCTGACAAAAATGGTAAGCCACGACGTGCGAGGCTAATTCGCGAACCTACGATTCAACATGATAACACAATCTTGTACCTTGTCCTTGAAAATAGAAAATAACGTTCAAGAAAAAGAAACATGTCAATGTCGCACCTTTTCATTCGTATGCCGGATATTAGCTCGCAAAGTCGTGCTACTGTTCTGCTTCTCATTCTCGTCGTATTCGTTACTCGCTTCCAAAAATCTTGGCTGCTCCTTCCTTCTACCAAAACAACTATGTTCAACCAACTGCAGGACGAGCGCGGTTTTACCCGTGCCAGGCAATCCAGAGATCAAGATACCAGGACTGGAGCCGTTGATCATGGATTCTAATTCGTGCAATAGCCATTGCCGTCCCGCGAAAAGTGGGTCCTCCTCTAATAAAGGTACCTCAAAGAACAACGGCTTTAGTGTTAACTGCGTCGCGTGATGCTGAGCGAAACGTACTGAAATTAACATAAACCCTTGTTATATTCGGAACACTCGGATTGGAAATGTTAGGAAGCAAATATTACATTTAGCGTCTACTGGTCCCTTGAAATTGTTAGTTCTCGCTGACCTCCTGATGCAGGATCGTCTGTTTTTAAATTGACCGACCTCGTCTGCTTGACCTGTTTGAGTGGTATTAACGGAATGTCTTCTGGACGTGAGCGGGCTGGAGCTACCATTTGACAGACCCGAGACGGACACCGACATAGACATGGACATCGACGTAGACGCGGATAACGACGTGGAAATGGACGCTAAGCTGCCGGCGCTGTCGCTGTTCCTGGATTTGATCTTTCCCTTTGCCTTGACCTTTGGTTTGACAGGACATCGCAGCGCCGCCGCGGCCTCCGCTTCGCTCGAAGTGCCCGTCAATGTGGACACCGGGCTCGTGTTTGTCGAGGCCAACGTTTGCGTCTCGAAGCTGGTCAGGCTGCTGAAAGAAGCCGCAGAGCTGTCATGCCCTTGCACCGGGGCTCGCGTGGAACATGCGTCTGATTCCGCGTTTGCGTTCGCCCGCCCGGATCCTAGTAGCAAACCCAGTCTCATATACAGATCCGACTGTGACGATTTCCTAGTCTTTGAAGAAAGTGGCTTCACACAACCGCCCTCGTCATCTGAGGATAGAAATTGGAAATAAGTTAGAAAGACGTGGTGTATAAGACAACCCAATTAAAATGAAAAGATGGAAGAAGGACATAAAATCGGCCAAACTGATCCAATCTAAAAAATTCAAAGAGGTGCTATATACTGGTCCAGCAAATACTTCGTGCTATATATATTTGAGAATTGAAAATGAAAATACAAAAGTGAAAGTCACATTCTATTAAAATATGTTCAGGCGGACATTATTGCTCAAAGTACCATTTCGAATATTGAAAGCAACGAACAACGATTCAAATACAAATGCGATACATGTGGCAATTAAATCTTCATATCTCGTTCAAGTGGGGTAGTTTTGTCCATCTAAACATAGCTCATCTAAACATATCGTTATAATATGACATACGCCATACACATTAGAAACGAAATGTTACATCCAAGTGTTTAACGGTATGGTTATACGGTATGGATTTATGACACAAATATGAAGACTATTTTGAATTTAAAAATTATTATTTATATATGATTTTATAAAATTATCATTTATAAATTTATAAATTTATTATCATAAGTTTATATTATATTGCTTATAAGTTATTTAAATTTATTTAACAAAAGTCTATGTGCAAATCATTAAAAAAAATTATAATTTAAAGTTAAAAGAAGCGAAAAGCGTTGGAAAATTAAGCGTAATTCGTATTCATATAATACAATTTACATATTCGAATATCTTTAGAACGTCTCTAGGATGTCTCTTGAACATTTATGCTTTATGAGTAGATAAATGTAAAAGTTTTATTTAAATTCAAAAAATTAGTTAAATGGGATTATAATAAATAATAGAATTCAGTTAACGGAAAATATGTGATGATCACGGAATATATTATCATTGTTCAACTTAATGAGGAGGAAAAATAAATATATACAATGTAGCATGATTCCAGCAGAAGCAGTGACATCGTAAGTGACAATCGTAATGATAGGCAATCAAACTGCATATGTGTGTATGTTTATCATGCTCCAAAGTGAATTGCTACGAAAAGTGTTATCAGAAGGAAAATAGTCTCGCACGGGTGAATGCAGTGAGTCGGAAGGCTCACGCATTACATCCCTTAAAGTTCTCCAGCATTCACTCGCAAACACCAAGCATTTCGTATATGTGATAGCAATACACATCGAATTCTAAGAAATCTCCCCTGCCTGCAATTTTACTCGAGCCGATAAGCTGATTCAGCCCGTCGTTAGCTGTGCCTTGACTGCTGTTCCACAGAGACTTGATTTTCCCTAAGACAACGCCAGGCCATCTCGCTTTTCCCTCCAACGAAGTGGTCATCCAAACTGTGTGTCCAAAACGTGTGTAGGTGGTTTTGGCGTTAAAATTAAACATCGCACAGCTCATTCTCGAGCCGAGGAAATTATTTTTGAGCGAATGCAAAGCGTGATTTTGTAAGTTGGTTTAAAAAGATAGATATATGAAAGCGTCGACTCACACTTAGCCTATAGCTTACGGCTATATGATTTTATATTTCCAAGTTCCGATTATCGACTCATTCTTTGTTTCATAATTTAAAGCAAATAATTCTTACCTGATAACGCGGAGGGGTTATCATTTGCGATTGGTTCGGGCGAGGATGTCATACGTCTTGAAGATTTCTGTGGAGTGAAGGAACTTCTGAGTACTTTTGGATTGAGGAAGAATCTTTTTCGTTGGTTCGGTGGTGTGGGGCAACCTGCGCAAAATTTTACGCTATTAATAACAAATATTTTCTTAAAAAACAAAATTGGACTGAAACAATGACAAGTTTGTATTGAAATGACATTAAGAGAGTAAGCGATGTTCAAATACCGAAAAGTAAGCTTATAATTAATTACATGTTTTGACATACTCTGTGTCATTTGGAGTTTCTGTTGAGCTTGAGAGACGGAAGAATCTAAAAATGTCGGTGGCTTGCACTTAAAGTTCTTCGCCATTGCTGTCGATGAGAGATTTTCTTCTCCATCCTGTTGCTGAAAATAAAATAGCAAATAATAAGAGAAATTGATAATTTATTCGAATGATTAAATAAACTAAAAAATGACAGCAGGAAATTTGCTCACTTTCCCTTTCCTTTTCACCTTCCTCTTACCTTCTCTTTCTCAGTTATAACAATCTTGATCATAGCAGATAAATTAATAATAATTAATAATTATACACATTCCTCTAATTGTATATAAATTAATTCGGAGGAGTATTGAGAAAGAATTTCACTATTTTTAAATACGAACTGTTAATATTTAGAAGGCGCTATTTAACGCAAGTTTCAACAAAAATAATAGCATCATATTTTGCCGTAACAATACAACACAAACGAGACTTGGCAAAACTTTAGCAAAAAGAAACAAAGATTCATCATATTGTTTTCTTTTTCATCATTGATTTTTTCGGTCGTTGCAGTAAGATGCGCTTACATGCGTCACTCGAGAAGGCAGATTAGCCCTGATGGTGATTTTAGTGCGTGGCCTTGGGCTTCCGCAGAGAGAGTTGACTGTTGATGACTCGTCGAGCCAACCGTCCGTGGGCGCGAAGATGGACAACGGAGCCGAGGAAGCGGCAAACTCATCTCCGAGCGGCTCCTCGAGCCCGTCATCGTTGAGATCGGTACCGCGCAGACAGAGCGGACAGGCTTCGCTGCGAAAAAGGCAGGAGTAACATCGCTCGTGTCCGCAGGAATCGATCAGACGACGCTTCTTGCCCTTGTCGAATGGCATCTCGCATGATGGGCAAGTGGAACCGCCCAGCATCCCCGTCGACTCGACTAACGCTCGTATTTGCGCCAGATCTGCAAAGAAACGATCAGTTATTACTCACTCTTCTTCCGGTTGATAATTTGTGGAAAAAAACGAAAGTCATACAGAGCCCCCGTTTCTTCGTTCGTTCTCAGTTACACGAGTGTTTTCGAAATATAAGTGTTTGTAAATGTAAAAATCAACGTAAAGCACGAATTTAATTGACGATTTCCGCGAGTCCGAATCGCGTCGGGTCAGTGTGCCACTTTAGAAGAGCCGGTGGCCGTTAGATTCATCTGTCTTTCATAACTAGCTCAGACTTCAATATCTCGGTTAGCGGAAAGACATAACGTCACGTGCTCGTCAAAGTACAGCGAAGCAGCTCGTTCACTGATAATGTGCGAATAAATTGAATGGAACTAGCAAATCGAAGGCTCGAAGCGTTCTAGGTACTCGAAGCGTTCTAGAAAGTGAGGTCAAGAGGAGACCTCACGCGTCTCTCCTCGATTCTTCTCGTATATGCAGGTATACATGTGTCGTTTATGCACCATGCGCGATACATGCTCTTCCTTCATCCCGCTATATCATTTTCGCCTTATTATGCTTGTTTTGCCGTAATTGACAATTTTGACATTGCGTTAATCCACATGAACTCGACGATACTTTCAGCGAGGAACGCCCGAGGATTTAAATCTGTCGATTTTTGACGTATCCTATGACTTCCGATCAAGTTGGAAATGATCACGATGATGCAAGTCAATATAAGTGCAGCAATGTCGTATTCACTATAACTGCGACTTTAGGAATAGATAGAAGATGATTCCTGATAACAGAACGCTTAAAATCGGAACATAAGACGTCTGAAAACATCTTTAAGACGTCTTATGTCCCGATTTTAGACGTTATATTGTCTAGAATCTATCCTTTTCTCTTCCTCTCCCTCTCCGCTCTCTCTCCATTCTCTTTCCGTCCTATCCTTCTATCTCTTCCTCTCTATTATTATTCGTGTATATGACGATGTCGTACATCGTATTATATGGCGATGATTGAATAATTGAGGAATTCGATCGACGAAATCAGGAAGATCGCTTAGAGTTGGCTTTTTAAACTTTTCACCGAATTATATAGATCAAATAGACCTGATGAGTTGTGCTTAAAGAGCGAAGAATTATATTAGATTAAAGAATTATAGCGAAGAAAAATTCGTGATCCATGAGTTCTCCACAATCTTGAAAAAAGAGTCGCTCTGTCCATTAGACATGATCTGATAAACTGATTAATTAATATTTGGGAGGCATTCAAACTTGACGCAGGGTCAGTTTATAATGTGCGTGTATATGATTTTCCATAAGTGAATCGATTTCCTTTTGCTCAAAATTTGTGTGTGCACGTAAGTAAACATTGTAATTACGCTCTTTTCGAAAATAATAAATAATAGGGTTTTATTAAGATCAGATGGCGTGTAATTGACGCAAGCGTATCCTGCAAACCATGAATCTAAATCATTTATTATTTTTTTAAATAATACGTGTTACCATTTCGCAAGTAAAAAATAAACTATTTTTTATATTTCCACAACAAAATTATTTTTCTCCATAAAACATCTTTTGACATTTCAAAATATCTTCTTTTAAGTGGTCCAAAAAATATGTTTTCGAACACGCGCTAGAATCATTTTTTTTCTGTTACAACTATTCTTCAACGTCATCGTTCTATAATCGCAAGTAAAAATAACATAAAGAAATTATGATTTTCTAAATAAAACATTACTATTTGCAAGACTATTGCCTAAATTAAAACTGAATTTGGTAATTATATAGAAAAGATTGCACCTCTTGGATTTTTTGGTTTTCAAATATGTTATAAAGAGTAAAATTCTGCGTCAATTCATTCCTATGAATTATGTGGGGATCGCCTTTAGTTTACAAGATATATCATTTTAAATTAGCGGAATTTTATGTTTGGATATATTCACAATAATTGCACAGTTTTCGCTATATAATCGCTATATAATTGGTTTTTTATTACTTTTAATATCTAATATTAAATAATAAGTTAACTTTTGTAATATTTCTGTTCACCAATCGTCAATTTCAACTAGGTACGTTTTTTGTTTGCTATTGGAATATACATATTAATTGTTCAAGTGGATACAAGTCCGCCATAATTTTAAAAAATTCTTCAATGCGTTCTAAATAATTGAAATGTCGCTTAAAATAAAAATTCTGTTAAATAACCAACATAATGTTGTGTGTGTGTGTGTGTGTACTATACGCATATAGAAGCACGCGTATTTCGCCAAGCATGTTCAATATTTTGTTCTCGTGTTCTTCGCCAAATTTATACGTACGAGATTTATACGTACGAGACAAATAATCTAGAAATGCGTGTTGCTTATCTAGCCGCGGTATTCTTTGGGTCATGTATCTAACTTGCCGTAATCCAGCGTCCAGTCTTCGGCTATTCGTGCCATGCACGACGAAATCTTGACGGCCTACTTCATACAGACGCGGGACTCTAACTCTTGCAATTTGTCCATCCTGATGATTCTATCGTCCCGATCGATATAAACGTGAAATAAATTGTTATCTGATAATAATATAGAATAAAGCACGCAAATAAAATAAATATACGTACGCCAGAAAATAAAACAATATATAACTAAAATAAGATATAATACGCGATTAATCGCGTATTCACGGTTTATGCGATCTGTAGACATTACGTTCTATAGTAATTATATGACTAGAAATTTTGGAACGTCATGTACAAAATAACGGTCGAAGCCTAATATTTTGTGTGCAGAATACATATGGCATCTTGTATTTCGGGATGAGCTTTTTATTTACTCCGGAGGTAGTGTCGACATTTGTAATCATAATGTAATCTTCCACATCGTGTGTAGTCGCTTCTTTATATGCACGATCGTATGCTTTTTTATTTACAGTTTGCCTATCAGTTATCTTATTTGACGCGACTTTTCTTAACTCTAATAAATTTCTAGTTCCCGCGGTTTGATTGTCTAAAATTAAACGTGAAATATCATTGACAGATCAGAATTGATCTAAACCAAATAATAATCGGCTAGGAGTATCTCCAATTGATCTGTGGATCGTATTATTTATTGCATATTCTATCGAATAAATTACTTGGTCTTATTTATTGGAATCATCCATTTTTTGTAATCATCACAGTTTTGCAACTATAAGGATTAGGATTTTGTTTAATCCCTCTACTTGTCCGTTATCACGTGGTGTGTCCACAGCAATCAAAACATGATGAGAGAGAGGGGGGAGGAGAGAGAGAAAGAGAGAGAGAGAGAGAGAGAGAGAGAGAGAGAGAGAGAGAGAGTTAATCCACGCTCGAATCAGCGGACAATGCACGATTGCCAGAGAAGAGAGAAACCAGAAGAGTGCAGAAAAGAAAAAAGTCGACCTCTCGCATTGGTAACTCGGCGTGAGGCAGGTGCAACTCCGCAGTCTGGGTTACCGTAACTTGGGTCAACGCACCCGGTGTGGCACGCCGTACAGTTCTCGCTTCCATCGTAAACTCGCATATCGTCGTTTTCTTCGGATATGGACGCTTTACTTGACTCGCGGCCTGTTGTCACTGTTTCGTGTCGGTCAATCCTATTGACACGCTGATAGACGTCCGTTGGATAAGATCATTTGTCGATATGCAATTTCGTGAATTGACTAGCGTTTCACGAAGCAATCATTTGCTACATTTTGCTGGATTGTTAGATCGATGGTATACACAAAAACATAAGCATTCAAACTTCAACTATAAGCAAATTGGTTAGTCATAATCAATTATTTTCGTAACGTAACGAGAATGGTTGGCTGTGATTAATTAATTTGTTTATCGTTTAAATTGTTTTATTTTAACATTTTTGTATGTACTATCGTTTTTTTTTATATATATCACTCCGCAAATATGACAGTTACGCTTAATCAACGTCGCGATAACATTATGTTATTTATGTCAAACATTGATATCCGAATCACTGCCATCGGGAAGCGAAAACTGTTCGCAAGACGAGAACGAAGATAGCCAAAAAACTCCTCCTACCGCAAGCGCTGCGTATAAATCTGATATTTATTATTCTCACATCCGTTCTCACTAAGTTTGCTATATTAAACGTATCTATCGAAATCAGAAAACACATTTTTGCGATCTCCCATGTATCCTTCGATATTTTCGATCCTGACTTTCCAAAGAAAAGTTAAGAAGCAAAGATCGGGGAATGAGAGAGTATAATCGAAGAGCGGCGATAATCGAAAGTCTTCGCGCTGGGCGTTGGGCAGATTGAAATTATTCGGTTCTTTGGGTACTCGAGGTTGACCGTATATGATGTTGCGACTAAATATTTGTCTTCGGAGACGTCCGAAAAAAGTTCCACTGACCGGAAGAGGAAAAGCCATTCGAAAGAAAAGTTGGTAAGGACTCCAGCAATTATCAAAAAGGCTCAAGAGCTCATCTCAGAGGACCCAGGGCTGTCTCTGACAAAATTGGCAAAAACATTGGGTATGAGTAACACTACAATACGTCGAATTGCTGAAGAGGACCTACGCTTCAAGTCCTATGTGATAAAAGTTCGACGAATGCTCTCCGAGGCCGTCGGATAATGTGGACATGTTTTGTTCCAAAGAATTCTAGTCTCCGAATAGTCCAAATTTGAATCCATTGGACTACTACGTATGGAACGTTATTGAACGAGTGACCAACAAATCGAGAAATCCCAACATAACATCTCTCCAAGTCGCTATCGAGGCGGCTTTCGCCAATATGGACAAGGACGCATTGCAGAGAGCGTGCCAGCGCTTCAGGCCGAGGATCGAAGCAGTCATCGAAGCAAAAGGGGATTATATAGAATAATTTCATTCTAAATTGATGCCACTAGTGATGTACAAAAAGTTTTTTGTAAACTATACATTTTGACAAATAAAATTTTGTTTAAACAAATTCTTCATTTTGTCCAGATTTTGGTGGCGGACCCTGTATAGTAAAAAATCTTGTGTCAAAATGTTAAAATTTCCTCGTGAGTTACCAACTTTTAATTATTATTTCAATGTAAAGTTGATATATAACTTATTACCATTTTCATGACGTTTTCATATGTAATATTTATATCAATTTATTCAATTTCATGAAGGAAAAAATGCTACAAGAACTTGCGAATCGATTTGTTCCTTTCTCGGTAAAGGTGTTGTACCGCACGATGTGTGCGCATTTTGGTTTAAGCGGTTTAAAAGCGGTGATTATCTGTTGCAATGTTTGACTCTATTGAACTGAACACTTCTGAAGGTTATGTTGGGCCTTTCGCCATACTAAATGTCATTTTTAATAGCTATATGTCAACACTGTATAACCGCAAAAGAGCGGGAAAATCAATTGATTTTAAAATTAAATTTTTAACTGTTTAAAAACATTTGAATTTATACACATTCATTTGTACACATAAAATATAAATAAAAAAAAAAAATATATATATATATATAATGATTAATATAACATTTTGATATTACATATGAAAAATACAAATTATTACATAACATTTTATATTCTATACAAAATAGGAAATATACAAATTATTATATGAGTTAACATAATACTTTCGAATATTTAATATAATATTTAACACCGTTTTCACTACAATATTCTAAATAATAGATTTCTTGGTAATATTTTTGGCCAAATTTTTTTTCTATATGCTTTCATTTGTAATATAAATATAAATAGTTTTATCTTTTGTTATGTGTTTTTTAGTTGAGTTTTTGTTGTAATTTTTTGTAAAGACTTTTTCTAAAGACAAAATAATACGGCGAAGCGCGTGCACTTGGCCCCTTTTCTTACTTTCTTTTTTAAAGTATATATCCATGAGGATACATTTAAATCATTCAACAATAATGAAATATAAAACATATCCAATCGTTGCCAAGATATCGCCAAACGACGGTTGTTGAAAAACCGAATCGCCAGAATGAGAACGTGAGAGATAACGTTTATATTAATTATGAAATTATTAAAACCTATTCGGCAAGCGATAGGTCGGAACTAAGCAGAATAGTATCCATGCCATAGCGGCCACCTGTTGACGGGTCGACTAATCGACTTCCCAGTCTCCGTTTCTGTTCTCCGTAATGGTGCTCTCTCAATGCGAGCCAAGATTGTCTTCTCGTAAATTAGGCCTCTGCGGATGACCTGACCCGAATCAGTATTGGGTCCTACAAATATAAGCCATAATCTCTCTCTCCCTCTCTCTCTCTCTCTCTCTCTCTTTCCCCCTCCCTCTCCCTCCTTCACACACACACACACGCGTGCGCGCGCGCGCATATACGTACACGTATTCACTCACTCACTAACTCACTCATTCTCTATCTCTCTCTTCCATTCACCAACGAAGGTAGCGGTTGCTGACGATTTCAGTGCACATTTCTGAATCTTTGTTTTTTCTTTCCATGTTACTCTATTTCTATCATTTTGATAAGCACACAGGATTACAAATTTATTTTATCATTAAATTTATCAACGTTCAATATTCAACGGTACTATTTGAAGACAAAAATGCTGAACACCCTCCGCGAATATATATACAATAATTGGAAATGGTTGAAGGATGAAGACCGCTATATGGAGAGCGGCAGTTGTTCGGTAGTAGTTTCGGTTTCGACAAGTCACGCGTATTAATCGGTGTTCAGAAGAGTGAGAGAAAGTTACTTTACCGAGGCGTTCGCCTACGGTTTGTACTTAAATCGACGCCTTCGATATATGGAAGGCTGTGAAATGATCACCGTGTCCGATCATGGCACGTCGTTTCGTACGGGTGTCGCAGCCAACCGGCGAGAATAAATCGGGTAACACGTGAGTGTTTAGTTTTAATATTTATCACACATTTAGGTCTTGAAAACTCTACAATCATTATCGACATTGAATATCATTCTCCGTTCTTTTCTGAAGTTAAGATGCTACGGCATATCTACTCGTTTCTAGCAGATAACGCGGTTAACCTGCTATTCCACTATCGCTGATAACATAGCGCGTTTAGATAACAGGAATCCGTGACTGTCGCTCTGTTGTACGTCATCTCGCGTTGGATTATATAGTAAAAGAAAAAAAAAATCGATTTATCGTATCGCGTATTTTTGCGCGTATCTGAATGTCTCGCGTTTAATCCAGAATGCAAAATTGCATTTGAATTATTTTTTCCATCTACACGGAAAAAATATTGTAGTAATAAATATAACAAACTTTTAGTAAAGTTGGACTACACTGATATTATGATCAAAGTTACTATGTTTTATCTAAAAATATTAAATATGTAGACTTTATACTAGAGAACTATTGTAATTACTGAAATAGTCTATTACATTATATAAAAGAACCAAATTTTACTCACACAGCACACTTTATCCTGGAGGAAAATTAAGGAATCCAAATTATCCCAGATCCCCAAATGCGATTCCTCAGATATCCTAATGTCCGGGAAATTCTAATAGGATATCTCATGATATCTTATTGAAATCTCATAATATCCAAATATCCTGCCATATCTCTTTCCTTTACATAAACTATCTCACGATATCGTGTCATCAATAATAACGTAATTTCAACACTACTTTGATCTCGCGAGAAATGTACATCGAATCAACGTCAAATGACATTAAATCGATTTCGAAACAATCGAAATTAAATCAAATTAACATTGATGTTGACGTCGATTTAATGAGTCATTTTTCGCTAGAGAATACTAATATTAGGTTGTTCAGAAAATTTATTTCAAATCTTCTATGTAAATTTAGGGCGTAATATTTTACTCAAAGAATAACTTTATTGAAGCAAATATGTTCAGTTTTGTTCAATGACTTTGGCCCATCTCTCAGCTATCTGCATGATACTCCAAAACAAAGATTTCTTACCGACGAAAAATTGATCGAGGTGAATTTTGAGGACTTCCAAATTTTTTTGTCTCAAAGAAAATTTTTCAAAGAGAAAAATAAATAGTAGTAAGATGAGGTAAGGTCGGAAGAATACGGAATAATAAGGAAGAACATTCCATTCGAAGTCCAGTAGCTTCTTATAGATGGATATTGCATCTGGCATGATCATGGTGAAAGACAATTTCACGCCTTGGTCTGTTAAGGGCGCTTCCATGCGATGGCAATCTTCAATTCGTCCAGCTGAAGGTTATACTTCGCTGCGTTGATGGTCTCATTCGGTTGAAGAAGCTTATAATATACCACGTCTTTAATAATCCCACCAGATGTTCAAAAGAACTTTCTTTCTCGCAAAAGTAAACCGCAGGAACAGCCTTTGGCTCGCCTATGATGTCCCCGTTATAGCTAGGACAGAGTTTTCAGCCAGTGTTCACATCCTAAGCGTTGTCTCCAGCGAGGGTGACGTCACTTTTTAATTAAGGGAGGCCGTCATATTTTTTAAATAAGGGAGAAACCGTCACAAAGGAAATATATGTACACGTTCTGACACCAGTAGTCAAGCCACGGATGACCACTGTGGCCTCCGGGAGGCCGTACATTTTCCAACAGGACGGCGTACCAGCTCACGCGAATCATTTGGTCCAAAACTGGCTGTCGGACAACGTCGACATGTTTTGGAGCAAAGAGTTTTGGTCTCCGAATAGTCCGGATTTAAATTCGTTGGACTATTACGTGTGGAGCATGATTGAAAAGGTCACTAACAAGTCGAGACATCCTAATGTGACATCTCTCCAGGCCGCTATTGAAGCAGCATTCTTCAATATAGACAAGTCGGCGTTGCAGAGAGTGTGCAACCGCTTTAGGCCTAGGATTGAGGCAATGATTGTGGTAGACGGTGGTTACATTGAGTAATTTTTATCTATAACGGTTTCACAAAATGACACGAAAAAAGGTTTTTATGTAATTTTGTACGTTTGACCAATAAACTTTTGTTAAATATATTGTTTATTTTGTCCGGATTTAGATGACGCACCCTGTACCTTTTTCTTAGCTATTCCGGAACATTTTTCCGCGATCACTGCCTTTAACTTCTTCAAACGTACTCCGTAATATTGGCCAATATCGGTTTTTTTCTTTTTCAAGATAGTCGATCAGAATAATTCCTTTCGCATTCTACAAACTGACGCTATCACTTTTCCAGCCGATAGTACAGTCTTCTTTTTCGAAGTCGAATCTCAAATCTCTTCAATATTTGGATTTACGTTTTTGATTCAGGTATATAATGGTGAATTTAAATTTTATCCGTAGTCATAAAAGGCCGCATGAAATTTTGGATTCTTCTTAAACACCTCCTTCTCAAACAGTCGATTGATGTTCGCACATAAACTTGTTTTTGTCCTGCAGTGAGCAAACGCGACATCTATCTTGCGGGAAATTTTTTCATATTCAATTCATTATGCAAAATGAAATGAATTCGCTCAGTTGAAATGTTCACTCTCTGCTATTTCGCGTACTCACTCGCCTGTCGGATAAAACCATATCATGGATTTTATTGATAATTTCTAGCGTGATAGTTGTTTTCGGACCTCCAAAACGTGATGCAAATTCAACGCTTGTTCTGTCACGCTTGAATTCGTTCACGCAATATCCAAAATCGAACGGTTTCATAGAAAAGATATGAGTCACTCAATATAGAAAAAATTCTTTCATGGATTTCCTTCGCTGTTTTCTCTTCCAAAAAAGAATTGAATCATTCGAGTTCCAATTTTATCCATTTTGCACTATCGCTTGAAACGCTTGTATTGAAACAACTGTTAAACAAAGAATTAATGGCGGAATAATTTGAAACTTCACGTGGATTATTAAAGCTATATAAGAAAGGGATATACAGGATGTCCTATTTTAACTTAAACACCAAAATATCTCGAAAACAATGTATTTTCGTAAAAAATGTTTCAAATAAAAGTTGTAAGGTTTGAGCCATCAAATTAGTTACTTACATTTTAAGTCAGAGGCCCATTTCACGCTCAATAAGGCCCAGATCGATTTTTTCGATGGAAATGTCCATATTTCATTACAGATTTACATTATATGGAAAAAAATAAGGAAATTTAATTCCTGATAACTTTTCACTAAACTTCCTCCAACAGGCGCAAAATAGCAAAGTTCTTATTTTTAAACATATTTCAACTAATGAAAGTAAAACCAGGGGACGATCCGGCCAATGAAGACAAGATCATGGAACGATGTAGTCGATAACGATACATAATAGATTATAGACTATTTCACCTAATCGTTGCCATTGTTATTCTGCATCAAATGTTCAAAGTGTCCACAGTTATTCTCTGAACACAAATTGAGTTTGCACCTAAAATTTTGTATAACTGATCTAATTGTAGAGTTATCGCTTGACAGGTTAGGTTGATTCTATTCATTATATCTAATCCTGTGGTTGGTTCATTTTCGTATACAGCACTTTTCATGTACCCCTATAAATAGAAACCGAGAAAATTAAGGTCCGATGATTTCGGAGGCCACAAAACTGGTCCTTGTCGGCCTAACCAACAGGGATTTAGGAATTCCGCATTTAAGAATCTCTTAGTATCTCGAGCGAAATGGTGCAGGAACACCATTTTGCTGAAACCAAGATCTTCGGCAACATCTAACGGAATATCCTCGAGGTATTCTAGTAAATGGTTCTGAAGAAAGTCTAAATAAATTGGACCGTTAATAGTACGTTCGAAAAAATGTGATTCGATGATCTGAACATTAAATATTCCAATCTAAATGGAGGTTCCAAGTATTGATGCATCACTTATTGGAACTGAATTAGGATTTATTGGTGAATGATAATGACAATTGTGTCTATTGAGACACCCAGTGCTTAGAAATGTTACTTCGTTGCTAAAACAAAGATTCCAAGAAAAATTTGGGATCTATTCCAATGTGTCGAGTGCCTATCTATCTAAATCGAACTCTTAATATATGATCATTTTCGCTTAACTCCTGCAAAAGATTAATGTAGTAAGGACGGTATTGAACAGATTGTAACATTTGATTAATCGTAGATCGAGAAATTCCTAATTGTCGTTCCATTTGACGAGTGCTGACATATAGATTCAAATAAACCATGTTTAATACTCCAAAAGTCTAGGATCGTTAAGGTTTTAAAGCCTTTTTCTTTGTCCCTAGAGATGTAGTAGATTTCTACGAGATCTTCTCCCGATATTTATTATTTCCTGAACATTCAAATGCCAAATGATTAGGATATCGCTCAGCATAAAGACGTGAAGTACATCTGTAATTCTTGTGACATTCAGAGAATATCCACTATATTATTTGGTGTATGAATCGCTATTTTCCAAGTAGAAGAGTTCAACCTGATTCGACAATACTAAACTATTGATCAAGTGATTATTAAAAAATTGGTGCTATGTCAGCAAAAAAAACTTGGCAATTGAATGAACTATCCTCTTTCTTTCACAAAAAGCAAGGGAGGATAACAGATATACAGGAGTAACCAAAGGAAGATAACAGGATTAAATTTTGATAGACAATCAAAAGAAATACAAAGATTTTATAAATATCATCTACAATATTTTAACATATCCTGTAATGATATGTGAATAGAACATTCGCACATTTCCAATAAGTGTTATTGATAGTGAAAAAATAAAATTATTTTTTAGAAATCCCCCACCCAGTAAGCAAGAAATCATTAACACAACATTATTATAATGATATTTTATAATATGTAACGTTTTCAAATATAGTTCTTAATATTGCATAACGTCATTGTTAATAATATTTGATGGAAACATTAAAAATAATGTTTCTATATTATGATTTTAAAATTTAAGAACATAATGTTATCAAGTAACAGTTTAAAAACATTTATAAAATATTATGTCAAAATGTTTATAAAATCCACATAAAGTCAATGTTTCAAAAGATTGATTTAATGTTTCTTGCTTACTGGGCAATGTTTCCCCCCAAGGACATATCGGGTTGATCACCTACTGCTCTTGCCTTCATTGAGAACGTTCCCTGATATTGCCTTCATTAGCCGGAATGCCTTTCAAAATAAAAACTTTGGGCGCTATTTTGAGCCTGTTGGAGGAAATTTAGCGAAAAATTATCAGGAACAAAATTTTCTTTTTTTTCTTTCATGGAATATAAATCTACAATGAAACAGGCGTTTCCATTAAAAAAAAAAAACCTAAACCTTATTGAGCCCAAAGTGGGTTCCGTACTCAAAATCTAAGTAACTCATCTGATGACCCTCTTCAAACTCTACAACTTTTATTTGAAACATTTTTCTCGAGATATTTTAGTGCTAAGTTAAAATAGGATACTTTGTATAAAAAAAGAAACTGACCACATGACTATGACCACATATAAAGTTGTGCTTATGTTCTCTACGAGTACCAGAATTAAATTATTTTTATTTTTCAAACCACCTTCGTATTACGAATTTTAAATATATTCAGATCCGATTATATATAATTAGATATATTCGATATGTTAATGTTATATGTTAGATATGTTAAAATATTTTATTGAAATTGATATAGATGGTAATAATCTTAATAAAATGGCTGTAAGAAGTTAGCCCTCCACTTTTCGAATTTATTTATTTTGACAGTTGTAATTTGTGTTAGGTTTGTGCTACATTATGCTCGAATGATAAACTTGTAATATGAAAAATGCGCGAGAAAAATGAAAAAAAAAACGTTTTTTGTCAACCCCCTACATTTCGATTTTTGTAATTTTTTTCATTGTATTAAGTTGTGCCAAGTACTAACATTGTGCTAAATATCTTGAAAAAATAATAATGAAAGAAATAAAACAAAAATGACGATTTTGGGCAAAACAGAACAAAATTAACGTTTACATTCGTATTTGTTAACCAAACAATATTAAATTGCATATCTGATTTATACAAGCATAGCACAAGTCAGCACAAGCTTCAGTTTCTGCAGAAGCAGAAACTGCAGAAAGCACATGCTTTCACTAGTACAAGGATATTAAGGGTACTTTACTTTTAATCGTTGCCCTTCGCTCGCAGTCTATATCCATAATCACGATTTATAGACTTTGTATCGAGGTAGAATTGCATATCTGAGTTGTGTTAGCTTAGCACAAGTCAGCATAAACTTCAATTTCGTTGGCACAAGGACATTAGGCACTTTACTCTTGATCACTAGCATAACTCAGATATACAATTGTACTTCGATACGAAATCTAGAAATCGTGATTATGGACATAGACTGCGAGCACAAAGGACCGCGATCAAGAGTAAACTACCTTTTAAATTTCAGTGCTATCAAAACTGAAGTTTGGGCTCATTTTGTGTTAAGCTGGCACAGATATAGAATTCTACCTCGATACGAAATCTAGAAATCATGATTAAAGACATACAGTCTGTTCAACAAGAAAGTGTGGGTGATATTTTTGTAGAAAATCACAATAGCGCCATCTAATTTATACTGTTTGAATCTTTAAACTAATTTCTTTTGCGCAGTGTATATCAAAAAGCGTTAAAAGTAAACTTTTTTTAAAAATGAATAAAAAATATTTGAGCGTTACGGGGTGGTTTCTTGTTAACCAGCGGTGTTTGTTTTTCCTTAAGGACCAAAATTAATCATCGCGGCAGTTGCTAGAGTAATTAAAAAGTCAGAGACTTTCGTAAGGAAGTGGGTAAATAGGGTCAAAACCACTGGAAATGTTGACGACCTGCCAAAAAGGAGACTATCTCGTGCGACAACTCCGAAGGAGGACAAAGCGATCTTGCGCGTCTCTTTCAGACGAATCCCAGCTTTACCTTGCATCAAGCCCAAGTAAAACTTCGCCGAAAAAGTTTACATATCTTGCTTAATATCTGCCATCAGAAACCGACTGCATGAAAATGATGTAACATTTCGGTCCACCATGAAAAAACCGCTGCTGTCAGAAAAACATTTTCAAAAGAATAGAGTGAGGCATGAAAATGTTAATCGAGATTGGGCCAATGTCATCATCTTTACAGATGAATCATACTTTTGGGTATGGTGTCCCTTATCGAAAGTTTGGTCAACGAAGCAAAAAAGAATCCTGCAACGCACTGTAAAACATCCAATGAAAGTTCATGTTTGAGGATGCTTCAATAAACGCGGTTTTGGCTACTTATATCTGTTTATAGACAATTTAAATGCAGACAAAATGCGGCCAATTTACCAAAAATATTTATTAAGGTCTGCTAAAAGATTTTTTGGTGAGGACAGATCGAAATGGGTACTGCAAGAAGATAACAATCCGAAACATCGTAATCGGCATGTACTGCATGAAAACTCGAAAATGGCATAACTATGATGAATTGGCCGGCATCCTCTACAGATGGAAATCTCATCAAAAATGTATGGTCATACCTTAAGATGAAACTTAAAGGAAAGTGTGTCTTCACTCTTAAGCAGCTGTGCACCAAAATAATAACAATATGGCGTCTTTTACCTGCAGAATACGCCGAAAATCTGGTCGAAAATATGCAAAAACGGTGCCAAGCAATAATCGATAACGGAGGCGACTGGATCAAATATTAGGTAATTGCTCATTACTTCAAAAATCTTCTAATTTCGCTTAAAAAAAAACAGCTTGACTTTATTTTTTATTCTTTCAGATTATCAGCCACATAGATTGTAGAAGGGCCGCGATTAAGAGTAAAGTGTCCTTAATATCCTGGTGCCAGCAAAACTGAAATCTTCATGCTTTTTAACTTTTTTTAACTCTCAAAACTTTTGTTTGACTCAATGTTATCTGTTGTCTTTATGTTAATATATTGGAAAAAAAACTTGCAATATGTTGAAATATGAAATGTTATCTCTTTATACTTTTTTTGTATCTAACCTATATATCTTAAAAGATAAAAATTATATAGTAATTACTAAACGATTATTTTGTTTCTTAACTTTTATCTGTGTGTATGTGTGTGTGTGTGTGTGAGACAATATTTAGTGAGTCATCTTTTGATTGACTATACATTCTACCAAAACGATGTCCACATCGAAAATCTGCCATCTATTAGTCATCTTTTAGATGTCTATGTGCTAAGGTATAGTAATACTATATAAAGCCAATATATCTTATTTATTAATTAATTGATCAAAATGTATATTGCGTTTTTCTATAACGTTACTTTTCGTACTTTTAAAAATAATTTTCTTAAAATTACAACACGTATTATAAATCCTTTTTAAATTTCAACCGTCTTACTAATTTCAATCAATGATTACCTTGTGCACGTAATATAAAAGTAGAATATAAAGATGTAATATAATCAATATATAATCTCTCGGTCGTTTTTTGAACATTAAATTAATTAAAGATTCTTAGTACTATTTTCTCGGCATCACTAGAATAGATAGTCTGAAAACATTCGAATTTCATCCCCGCGTAAACAGCATTGCTATGTGTGTGTATATGTATGGTCATACATATGTATATGTGCTTGTATATTACGGCCAAATTGAAAGACCAAAATCGCAAAAGTAATCATTAAAGTTATGAAGCAGAGAAAATGGAAGAATACAATAATCTCACCAAGCACGGAAAGACTGAGACCAGAACCAGGGCGAGGCGATCTCTGCCTGTCGGGGGGCGCCATGTCGCGTTTTTCTTATACTTTCTCTCTTTCTCTTTCACACTCTGTTGTCTCCACTCCGTAGATGTCTGTTCTCTTGCTCTCTTTTATGCGCCTGCATGCGTTTCAATCTGCCGGTAAATCCTCGCTCATCTCACAGCGTAACACACACGAGTCGAATCACATAATATTGCCACACGCGAGCGAGCGAACGGCGCGATTCAGAATAGATAGAACGACTCGGAGACGAATCGCAGCACGCATCTGACACCCGCGACTCGCATTTACGGGATACATATACGACGGCTAACGACGAAGCCGCGAGAACCCATCGAGATTTTTGGCGTATTGTCACGTATTATCACGATCATTACTTCGAATTGTCAGTGAACGTCGACATGTAAAAAATATCCACACGACAAAAGCGCACGACGAAGGTTCGTGGCAAACTGGCTGCTTCGACGACCGCCGGGCCAAGCGTAACGCAACGCAGTGCAACGCAGCGCAACG
Source organism: Dinoponera quadriceps (assembly GCF_001313825.1). Taxonomy (NCBI): domain Eukaryota; kingdom Metazoa; phylum Arthropoda; class Insecta; order Hymenoptera; family Formicidae; genus Dinoponera; species Dinoponera quadriceps. Next base: position 145,523 of record NW_014554269.1, read on the forward strand.
CGTCGCGGCGCGACGCGGCGCGGTGGCCACTCGCGTGACGCCTGGGTTGGCTGATTGGTCGGCAGGTCGACCGACTGGTTGACTGGCTTGGTCGACACGGCAGTTGGTGGCTGCTCGACAACTTCGCCGATCCTCACGGTCGTTCACGATGAGCGGTCTCAGTCTCTGTCTATCCTCGGGGAGATCTGTCTCGCCTTCTCTCTTCTTCTGAATCCACTCGAGACCTCTCTCTCTCTCTTTCTCTCACTACATCCACTTCGTCCTCTTCGTCTAGCTAGAATAGCGCACGCGCAGCCACAAGTTGTAGCAACTTGAGAATCTACCTGTTTCTGTTCCCGCTTTGTGTTCTCTTCGTATGGGTAGGAAACCGCTTATGAGACTTATTTCGGCCACATTAGTTGACCCAACAAGGTCGGAAAATGTTATATAAATCGTTCATGAGAGTCACTATTTTTCTGTAGACTAATCTTCGAATACGGAATAGGAAAAAAGCTTAAGACGAGGTACGAGTTTTTACGATCATCATGTATTCTTTGCATTAAGGGCCGATACAGATGCGCGCGGCAAATAGAAAGGTTACTCCCTCCGCAAGTGATCTGTTGTGTAACAGGTGTATCCGCTCTCCAGGTTCGACTTTGGTGACTTTGTTGTACGCGTGAAACGTTACTTTCTACTTTCACATCTCACAGCTTAATACACGATTTTCGATATGTGTGAGCTGGCGTGCGTTTTTCTCACATCGCGGCAGGTCATCGAAGGTCCACCGCGGGACCGCGTACGAAGTGAGAAAGACATAATGAGAGAAAGCCCAGTGCGCGCGCGTTTGCCATGTTCTAGACTTAGTTTAACTGCCGAGCATGATCCTACGTGTTTTCTTATTACTTCAGATCAATAGCCGTGTATCATCTTATCGCGAGGTGATCAAATGTCAATGGCAATTTTTTCACGCATTTGTAATTATTCCCCGTTCTAACTATATGATACCGATATGATGTTGATATTCGCGAGTCATAATAGTCGAGGGTTAAGGTAACTATCGATACAGACACATCGAATGGCCTATTCACCCTCCTACCTCTATCTGCCTACCGGTCGTATTATTACACGCCGTTTCGTAAAACCGCGATTGGTTCCCACCTTGCTTACGCGACACAACAGGTTCCAAGCTATATGTATCGGCAATACGGAATGGAAAAAAGCGATCATGATGAAAGAAAGCGGATGATACAGACACAACTGACGAATTCGATGTATTATATAGTATAGATATGTACAGTCTGTATCACATTATTTTTTCCTTTTGTATTCGTGTTTTTGTGATGTAAGAACTTACGATTATATCTTATGTGTATAAGTCGCAGGAAAAATTGTATCCTGCATAAAGACAAAATAAAAAAATGTATTGTCTGAAGGATTGTTTTCGAAGCAGTCTGGCTTTTCTCGCTTTGTGGAAGTCTCTATCAGATCACGATAGTTGATCTTCGGTCGGTAAAATATCCGTGCCGAGACATTTTACCGCAGCGTTAAATGCTCGGAGAAATATGAGTCTAGTCCGAACGCTGGTGTTGAAATGGTAATTTTATTTCTCGTGAGCGAAAGGAATGAAGAGGAATAGAGAGGGGACGGAGGAAGATTTCTTACTGTACGTAGATAGATTGGAAAGTAGAACGAGAAAGAAAACATCATTCTTTTGAACAAAATCATATTTATTGTTCAACATAGTTTCCTTTGAAGTTGTACATTTAATCTCACGCTTTTCAAAATCTTTCATATTTTTAATAAAGTAAAAGATTTGTCTAAACCTTCGAAATATCCATCTACAGTTCGGAGAACTTCAATATTTGATGAAAATTTCTTTCCAACCAGCCATTTCTTCAGATTCAGAAATGGAAAAAAGTCACAAGGAGGCAAATCTGGGGCGAATACGGTGCGTGTTCAATCAATTCGAATTGTAATTCATGCAGTTTTTCCATCGCAATTGCCGATTTGTGTGTACTTGTACATTGTTCTGGTGGAATATGACTTTTCTTTGTTAAGTGAGGCCTTTCAGCTCTGATTTCGTTGTTTAAACGATTCAATAACGATGCATAATACTGGCCAGTTATTCTTTTTTCATGTTTTAAATAATCAATGAAAATTATTCCACGGAAATCCCAAGACAGAAGTTGCAAGCCATCACTTTTCCGGCTGATGAAATCCTCGTTGCCTTCTTCGGAACTGATTCATCGCGTGCTGTTCACTCTTTTGACTATTCTTTAGTCTTCAGTATGTAGTGATAGATCCATGTTTCATCGACAGTTATAAAACGATGCAAAAAATCTTTGATATTACACTGACATGTCTAAACATTGCTGAGAAATGGTCATTCGAACTTGCTTTTAATAGATTCTTAGCAAACGCGACATCCATCAGGCAATGAGCTTCTTCATGTCTAAATGTTGATGTAAAATGCAATGTGCACAATCATATAAGATGCATGCAGCCTCTGATATTTCTCTCAACTTTGATCGTTCATTACGATTCTGTAGACTTTTCTAGTGGTTTCTTTATCGGTAGCTGTTTCTACGTGATGCATCTTCCACGCTTGTACGGTAGTGTTTAAATTTAGTAATTCAATTTACAATTGTTACATATGAAGGAGCACTCATCATGAATTCCATCTAACTCGGCTTTTATTTATTTAGCGTTTAAATTTTTCAAAAAGAAATGTTTTAATATTGCACAATATTCAATTTTTCCATAATTAAGAAGAAACAGAAGTTGTTTATTTTGTTAATTGCCATAGCTATACTATATATGCAGTACCAATCTGAAAATTTTACGGTAATCGTTCGAAAATTACTTCTTTTAATACACGTCAGTGGTACGTGCTTGCAACACCATCTTTTAGTTCATTCTAAAAACTTTCCGATCTACCTTCGTATATCGCAGATAAAATGATTTCGTTCTTCACTCGTATACAAAATTTCTTGGAATGTAATTGGGATCCCAATCCGATTTTTCAAAATAATGTTAGATTTTAACTGGGAAGTCTACATGGGTTCTGGTTAGAAGCACAATGTATCAAACGTTCTCTAAGTGAGAAACATAAATAGATCCTATTTAGTCATATTCAATATGTTTTTTTAAGATTTTTCTGGTTTCTATTTTATATTACGAGATTGAACAAAATATACGAAACACTTTAATTATTTATATTTCACAAATACACACACGTGTATTCTATGGACGTGATATTAAACATAGTAATATTACAAAATATAACCCTGTTTATTAACCTCCTAATCGATATTCGGTCAAACTGTTACTCGACTGTAGCAATGAATTGCACGTCGCAACATACAGTCAATCAGCATTGCAGAAAAGATGCACCTCATGTTTGGGATAAGAATGGGATTTCCAATTAGTATTGTAGTAGAATAGCCCATTTTAAGAAAATTTTAGATATTTTAACCGGAATTAATATTTTATATGGAAAAATCTAGGGACATTTTTTTGCGAGCAGGACAGAGAGCTTTAAATAAGCGATATCTCATTTGTCCAACGTCTATCGCGATGTTGAGTAAAGTTACATCATTTATCGAACGGACAGTTGAATAAATGAAAAGAGCAGATCACTTGCAATACGCATTCTGAAATAACGGTATGCTCAAACCGACAGACGGTTTTTCTCGATTATTGTTCACGAAACGATTGCTCTAAAACTTGAGAAAACTCGATCATAAGTAATGACAAGCGCATATCAACACGATACCGATATCAGTACCAGTACTGGTTCGGTAAATTCTGCATCGACGTACAAATGTATAGGTGTACGTCGTTGCACCTTTCTACGTGGGCCAGTGTGGCGGATGCGGGTGGGCGGACCGGGATCGGATCCATAGTGGTGCGAGGCAGGCAGGCAGGCAGGCAGATAGACAGGCAGGTAGGCAGGCAGACAGGGCCCACGCTGAAACAAGCATCGGTAATTAAACGAGCACCTCGCTCGACGAACTCGTCGTCAAAAACGAAGCGAAGATGATTCGCGCCACGCTCCGCTTCGCTTCAATGAAATTGACAGGGCAAAGACAAATCACGTGATAAGGATAATCATTGCCACGATATGTCATTGCGAATTGAGCATTCAAATCCGTGATTACTCCGAGTGAAATCAATGGGCATTTATTAATTCGAAAAAAAGTTTGCGTAACTGTACGAGGTAATCGTGGAACGACACTGAAGAATAAAGAAGAAATTTGGTTAAAAATGTGTAACTTGGATGAAAGTACAGCGTACCAATTAGAACAGGACGTGATATTCACGTCAAGTCGACGTAGACCGTCCACCATAAAATCCATATGGACAGTTGAGTCGGCAGGAGCTCAATAATGGAACTCGAATCCACGAGGAATTTATATCGATACTTTGACTGGGTTTTCGATGATGATAATACGAATTTTGATGTTTCGAATAGTAACTTTTTGCCGTTTTTTCTATGTTGAGATTTGAAGAAGGACGTGCTAAGATCTTCTAGTATGCACAGAGAAAGAAAGGTCACTTTATATGTTCGTGTCTCTCCATGGTTTCGAATTTGAACTGTGCCGGTCATTCATCTCGTTTCCTAATCGTAGTCGTGCTAGAAGTTGCTTGACTTCGACGATTGGACAGCTAGTAATGATTTCAATGACTGTGACGATACCTTTATGACTTGTGTTTATATAATATATTTTTATGTTCACAAAACGTTGTGATAAACATATTTACTGACAGATATTAAAAGCAACATTGATTGATATGCGACAGATATTAATGTAATGTATATTGGCAAACTAGTGACGCAATGGTTGCTTTTAAATCTTTTAACAAAACGTTATTATGTATTTTAGTGTAAACGATAAGTTAGTGTCAAAAATACATGATGTGAAATAATTCAAAAGTTATGCAAGTTAGTATTATGCAAAAGTTACTTCGAGAATACACTTATAACACTCGATTAATAAGTGAAATATCGTGAACGAGTTAGCAACACAACCTGAGAATGTACGGAAACCAATATGCTATACGATAAATACTACGAAAAATATTGCAGTATCACAAATAGCACTATTAATCATTGCCAACAGACACTAATCACTGATATATCGATTCTACATGAGGACCATTCAGATATAAGTATTGAAATTTATATGGAAATGTCGACATAGAGTCCACGTCGTAGGACATCACGTCGATAAATCTACGTGAATATATCCACATAAAATCTATGCGGATATCACGTCGATATATTCGTATCCACATAATCTACGTAAGGAATGTGGAATCCGTGTCAATTTCTTGTGGATGTTCTTATCGTGTAATGGTTCCGCTCATTTTTTGAGAAGCATAAGTGACAGAGTATAACGATGATAATATTTGAAGCTCAAATTAAAACTGTGAAAATTTTGACGAGTTTTAATATTGTTACAAGGGTATAGCGAGTTGCGTATCGCGAGGCTCATGTTCTGACGAGCGTGTTGCAAGACGGACCTTATACGGATCCCGACGAGACTCAGTGTCGAACAAAAAGAACCGCTGCGCTATATAACACGCGTTCGGTGGGTCTCACCGGCGATCGTTGAACACGAGTTACAGCGTGCATTCGGTGCTGAAACATTCGGTAAGATCGTACGTATTGCGCGTAATTGTTGACGAAGACACATATGCGCTAAGACATGTACGCGCGACATCCGGAACATGATTAGAAATTTTATCATCGATTTGACTGGTGATTTGATTTATGATCTCTGATCCGACAATCTTCATGCATGTTTCCACGTAATGCACACAAATTAAAGGTCCATATCAGTACTTACTTACGATTACTTGTAACTTTTGATGTTTCTAGATTAAAAACGCGCTCATTTTCAATATCGTGATATTAGAAACGACGTTGACAATCGTCACGAGAAGAATTTATCCCACAATTAAACCGTACCTGTTTGTAGTGTCGCGAATGCGTATATAGAACGTCACAACGCCGAATGGTATTCCAAAGGACCGATGAAAGAAAATTATTCGCGTTAGTTGAAGCTTTACCGACATATTAGGTACAATTGGGTGCGTGGGCAAAGTTAAACGTTAAATCGTTCCGCTAATCGTCACGATAAGAGACGATGCGACGAGATTGCTCGCCCACGTCTAAATTTCCTGTAAGGCTATATCTGAAAAGAACGCGTCGTGCGATTCTAGGTGAACGAAATCCGATGAATTCAATTAACAAACACGGACAAACGTAAATTATGGATGTCCGATGATTTATGAGTGAAGCCAAAATCACATCGGCGCCGATCGACTGCAAAAAAAAAACGCAATCTTCATTTATCTTCGTCACGTCCCTTTTGAGAGCTTATAAAACACAGTTTATAAAAACCAGAATCACAGAAATAAATAGGTGTGCATGTTAAGGCGGCCGCGTATTTATTATTTACTAATAAATGTTTCAGCTGTAATTACGGGATTTCTCTCGTACCGCGAGCATTTGACATATTTTGACGATGATGATGTTAATAGTGTGAAAGTCGAATGTCTTGCGCAATCGTGAAACAACTACCGGTCGAAAAGATAGCGGAATATACGCGATCATTCGACTTGTATATCATATACCGTGACTAACGTGCCCTGATAATCCTAGTTTATGCAATCTAATTTCTCAGAAAAGATATATAAATTCTATAGCCTGAGTTTTAGATTCGTGCAAAAATAATATATCGAGATGCAGTCACTGCTCGCGTCATTCACCAATCTCGTAACGAAAGAACCTGCTTGCAATTCATATTACGTTCTCTACTACGTATCGCAACGCATGGCTTCGAGCGAACATTGCTGGGTACACGGTAAAAATTTCTTGATTCTCGCGGTTGTATATATGTATTATCGCGTTAACGACATGAAACAATGCAAAGCAATGACTTCTGTATCGACATCGCTTCGCGGATTACATGACGTAAAATTATAGATGGTTGTGGTTGACGAAAATTTCAGACTTCATTTTCACGCTATTTTCATTCAAAACGACTGATTTATTGGACTCTTAAAATCTTTTAGTAAGGCACGATTTCGAACTAAAATTATTAGATCAACCAACAATATTTATATAGATAAAATTATACAGTAAGAATTATTGTAAAATATTGTAACTGAGGCATACATCAACATTCTCACTTCATCTATTATTCTTTATTTTATATTATTAAGTGAATTAATTAATTCGTATAGACCAACTTTGCATACAAATATAAATAATTTAAATTTAAGTTACTATCGCGCCCTTTTGCTATTTTAAAGTATTGACATTCAAGATTAAAATATGCCGTGTAGTTTGACATTTAAGCAACATAACTTTAAAAATCTGTAGTAAACATCATGGCTTACGATAAAGTGCATATTCGACACTGCATGCGTTTTGCGTTTAATCTTAATAAAAACGCTTCTGAGGCAGCCGAAATGATTTATTCCGTTTACGGAGAAAGTGCAGTGAGTGAAAGAACGTGCAGAAAATGATTTAGTCGTTTTCGAGATGGTGATTTCAGTGTTGACGATCAACCACGTGCTGAGCAACCTCGCAAGTTTGAAAACGATGAACTGCACTATTCGATGAGAACCCGACTCAAACATAAAAAGAACTTGCCGAACAGTTTGGAATAACGCAATCAACACTTTCGGTTCAATTACACCAGATGGGAAAAATTCACAAAGAAAGAAGGTAGGTTCCACATAACTGACTACTGATAACAAAAATCGTAGGTCGACTACATGCATTTCTGTGCTCGTCAGAGAACGAAAAAAGGATTTTTTGCATAAAATCGTAACTGACGATGAAAAATAGATTATATATGATAATCTTAAATGCAAAAAATCATGGGTGGATCCTAGTCAACCGATGACATAAACAGCAAAACTTAAACGCTTCGACAAGAAGGTTCTTCTTTACATATGGTGGGACCAGAAGGGTGTGTTGTACTATGAGCTCCTCGAACCAGGTCTGACAAATAAAACAGAGCTCTATCAACAACAATTAATCCATTTGAGCGATACAATTGAGGAAAAACGGCCATTTACTGGGCAAGGTAGTCGTATGATCATCTTGTTCCATAACAACGCTAAGCCATACACAACAAAAACCATGAAGAAAACCATCTGAAACTTGGACTGGGAAATTTTTCCTCATCCGGCGTATTCGCCACACATAGATCCTTTATACTACCACTTGTTTCGGTCGATGCAACATTCCTTATCGGATACATACTTCGACTCAGTTGAAGACGTTCGAAACTTGGTCGATGACTTCATCGCTTCAAAGCCACCAAGTTTCTATCGCAATGGAATTCGAAAGTTGCCCGATAGATGGCGTAAGGTCATCGATGTTAACAGAGAATATTTCAATGATTAATTAATGTATTCATTTTATTGAAAAATAAAAAGTCGGAGTTTGCGAAAAAACGGCATAAATTAATTTATACACCTAATACTAAGTGTACAAATAAGTTCGGTGCGTTCTTTACATGAATTTGACATTTATTTATAAACAAACGAATTACATGTCAATCCTGAAAGTAGTCACCATTATATGCAACACTTCTGCCATCTTTCAGAAAACTGGTGAATCTCTTATCGAAAAAAAGATAGCGGTTTTGAGTCCATAAGTCAATAATGCCTTTTTTGACCTCCTCGGGAGATTTCAAGTGGGAATCAACCAAATATAGAGTCCGCCATTAAAATCCGGACAAAATGAACAATTTGTTTAAACAAAATTCTAATCGTCAAAATGTAAAAATTCCAAAAAACTTTTTGTACATCACTAGTGGTATCTTTTTAGAATAAAATTACTCTATATAACCCCCTTTTGTTTCGATGACTGCTTCGATCCTCATCCTGAAGCGTTGGCATGCTCTCCGTAATATGTCCTTGTTCATATTGACGAAAGCCACCTCGATAGCGACTTGGAGAGATGTCACAATGGGATTTCTCGATTTGTTGCTCACTCGTTCAATAACGTTCCATACGTAGCAGTCCAATGGATTCAAATTTGGACTATTTGGAAGCCAGAATTCTTTGGATCACAACATGTCCACATTATCCGACGGCCTCGGAGAGCATTTGTCGAACTTTTATCACGTAGGATTTGAAACGTAGGTCCTCTTCAGCAATTCGACGCATTGTAGTATCACTCATACCTAATGTTTTTGCCAATTTCGTCAGAGACAGCCCTGGGTCCTCTGAGGTAAACTCTTGAGCCCTTTCGATAATTATTGGAGTCCTTACCAACTTTTCTTTCGAATGGCTTTTCCTCTTCCGGTCAGCGGAACCTTTTTCGGACGTCTCCGAAGACAAATATTTAGTCGCAACATCATATACGATCAACCTCGAGTACCCAAAGAACCGAATAATTTCAATCTGCCCAACGCCCAGCGCGAAGACTTTCGATTATCGCCGCTCTTCGATTATACTCCGCATTCGATCTTATCTGCTCGGACATTTTGAAGTTATGCATGCTTATTACAAATATCTGACTTGCCCGAACGTCAACGACCTACCGCCGAAGTCAAATGAGACGGGAAAATCAAAATCACAAAGGGAAGGTTGAAAGGTGATGATTTGTTTTCCTCTGTGCATGTTAAAAAGCCTCAACAAGTTTTTCTTTACGTTCCAAGAGAAGAAATGTAGCGGAAATGATCAAAAGTTTTTTTTATAAAACTGTATAAAATATTTTTATCGAGATTAGGTCCTTAGCATGTATGAATATTAATACAATATTGTGTTCAAAGTTCTTGGGATGTTGATGGAATGAGTTTAGACGAACATTTTCATGTTATTAGAAGATTACTGACAGTTTTACTAATCTCCGTGGAATATTACCATCTTACAGTTTAAGGTTCTTATTCGGATGTTGATGTGCTGTAAGTATATAGATGCTGTAAATATTTCCATGCGTCATGTAGATCAATAAGAATATTTTATGCACTTTAACGGGTTCGTAGCTTTAATTAAATTTTAACTTAATGAGTTATTATTTGAGAATTGCGAGTAAAAAAAGAAAAGTTGTAAGATTAAATAAAATCTCACTTAAAATGCAACGTATGTACATATGTAGTTTTAAAAAATAGGTTATAGTCAGTAATATTAAAGCTATTATATATGTTTTCTATATTACCTATTGTATTCTTCCTCAATTAAACATCTAATATAAAATGTATTTATATTTCGATTTATTATATATGATAATAACATTGGAAATGTGGTAAAATTCACAAATCATAATTTTAGTGACAGCTTCTGGCTACTTTTACAAAAAAGTATTACTGCTTATGATTAATTGACCAGTGATAAATTATTCAGTATTGCTCAGTAATTTTATTACTCGTACGAGTTTTTTACGAGTCTTACGACAGTAAGTTACGAGCATTACGATCCTATTTAAAATTGCAGCATAAACGTAGTTCGATTTTACTCGATTGTTTTTCTTAATCAAGATTAAGAGGTTAAACAAAACTCACTTTGTTCTCGAAGTAAATGACGAACAAAAATCATGTTGTAAGCACTTGCAAAATATTGACGATCTAATACATGTCGGATATGATAATTTTTCATGACGTTTGCACACAAAGACTTACCATTGTTATAGACTTCCGCGTTGACCAATGTCTCTTCATCGTCTGTGTCAGGCCCGAGGGACACTGGCGTGTATATGATCGAATCCCTCGATTTCATGCTTTTTCTTTTTAATTGAACGATTCTCTTGTTTCCCGATACATTCGATGGCAAACTAAAACATAAAGTATAATTACGAGTTACACGATGTACACTCTGAATTCTATAGAATTTCTTTCGAAATCTTGGTATTCCATGCATGCTGTTTTTTTCATCTACCCACTGTCTATGTAATAAGTATATTTACTAGACAATCCCGATTCTCAATTTTTATTCATAATATATTGATAGTTTTCCATGTCGTTACTGTGTAATCTTTCTCGTCTAGTCACTGTCTATGTAATTAGTGTGGCTATTAGACATTCAATTTTTATGTAAGAGTTACAGCACATTGATAGTGCTGATAGTGCACTACTAGATAATGACTAGACAGAGTTTGATATTGTAACATAACCATAATTTACATGTGCTGACTAATATAATCCTGCTAGTGGCAAGATAGTAGCTAGACTGTATATTTTAGAAAAGACTTTTGAAGTCGATACACTCCGTACGAGCGCGGATGTGTTAAAGTTTGCGCTTATAAAACAAATTAAGTAATTAAGTTACAGGACGAAATAATTTGCGTGCGATCGCACGCACTCTAACGTCAAGAAGGAAGAGTAACGTGGGATACTACCAACAGGATATGTTAGCATCCGCTTTATTCCAGATTCTATCACCGAGTCTTATGGTATGCCGTTTTACTTTTAATACCATACATTTTTAATGTATAATGAATAATAATCATAAGTATCATCGATAACATGTTTAAATTTTATCATTTCATCAATATTATCTCTAAAACATTATGGAATGATAGAAAAACTTTAGCGTAATGTTATTTGTAATGTTATGATACTTCCATTTCAACATTATCGAAATCTTCAAATTAGAGTCAAAGTTTGTTAATAATGATGTTGTATAAAACATTAAATACGACATATTTGAAAACGAGATATGTTATTGAATACTGAATATTATTATAATAACATTGTATTAATGATTTTTTGCTTAACAGGTATTTTCTCTTTGACATGCCGTTTTACTTTTTAATGCCGCGCATTTTAAATGTATGATAAAGAATAATCCTTCCAATTAAAATAAGGAAGAAAATTATTTGGAAACATTATTATTATGTCGAGATATAAAAAAAAATTATTTAAATTTATATCGTGACATAAATTTAACTCAAAAAATAAAAGGAGACAAGGAGAAACATAGTATTATTTTTATGTGTCGATATAAATTTAAATAATTTGTAATTATTTCTCTAAATATCTTAAAAAATAGAGATTATATGAAAATATTTTTCAGATGAAAGTTTATTTTTTTTTACGTAGAATAAAATTCCGTAATGAAAAACATAAGTTTCTATTTAAAAAAACCAAGTTAACCTTGAAATGATCTTAAAAACACCTATGCATTAAAAAACTAATAATAATGCAATTTTTATCCTCTTTAAAATTATAGAACACGTGTTTCAGCTTTTTTTTTTAATTCATTGTTGTCGGGATATTTCGTGATATCAACTTAAATGATACACCCTGTACATTAATAATATTGCGAACTGTTATTAAGCATCAATTAGCAGAATCAACGTAGCATATATGCTAGTTCACACAAAACATTACCATCCATCCAATGGCGCTACAGCCCAGTAACGGGCCTAGGCTCCTTTCTCACTCACGTACGTGGTGCGTGTGCAGATTATACACATGCATACGGGACCTTGCGGGACAGTTTAAACGTCGGTTTCGAACGGCAAATTTTAGAGAGAGGTTTCCTTGACAAAAAATACTCTTGGAGCTTGCCAGACCACCGAAGAGGAACTACGAGCGTATGAAAATTGTCTGGCTCTGCCGGGGATTGAACCCGGGGCCTTTAGCATAGTAAGACCGATGCGCTGTCTACCATGCCACGCTCCAAAACGTTACACATTAAATAAAAAAATATATCTTTTTTGACATCATAATATCACAAGAAACTTTGAAAGCTAAAATTAAAATTAAAAACTTACTCAACTAAAGACAAACTAAAAACAATATGAAAGAGTAAAAAATAATTCGCGGAAATTACAAAAATTAAAAAAACAAAAAATTATACATGATAATGGATTATCTGAGTCTAAATAGACATGTGTATGTATCCAAATATATGACATGTGCATGTATCTATATCCTGGAGATACAAATGAAGAATTCCGATTAGCATCTTTCATTATACATTATGTATTATGCCCAAGTCTATACTCCTCGCTTATAATTAATCGAATAGTGAGATCTTTTTTGTTTTCCTGTAACCACAGAGATCAAATCTACTGAATTTCCTATGTACTACGATTTATGCAATCCTCTTACAATCGCTTATGACAAAACTACTAAACTTAGTAGGATTCTTACTGATTTGCTAATACTGATCCCGGCTTAAATATCCTGGCTTAGAATATTCCAAATTACAAGGGCTGTGTACCTTGAGGCTGTTCGTTTCGAGGTGAATGAACTCGACTTCCCCTAATCGGAGAGACGACACGTTCTATTTCTCTGTGCTCTACCGCAGGCGTGTACGCACATGCTACTCCACGATGCGGTAACGCGATCGGAAGTCGAGAGTTGTATGGAGAGACTAAGTCCTATCACTACATGGTTTATGCGTTCGATGGTCCCGCAAAAGGTGACAAGAACAAACTTATCTTTGAATTGCCGCTGTCGACGTTAATTCCTGCCTGAAACTGCATATTATAACTGTATAGTTATATTTAATTGCAAATGAGCGAAATGAGATCGATGAGATCGATTTGTGCTCAAGACTTTTTCGTGTTCGCACTGCACATCGTACGCCAACGCGATTTCGCGGATGAAGAAACATCAGCATTACGACGCATTTGCATCGTTACCGTCTTACGTGTAACTACAAATTCACCTTCCCGACTCTAGAAAGAATTTTTACAAGTTTTACTCTGTAGCCTCGTGTTATCTTTTCGTCATTTCTCGCCTCAGATTCAACGTCGACTACTTCATTCCTCTAGTTAGAAAATCCCTCTAATGCGAGGCACGCGCACGCACGACGACGAACACGTGCAGTCGGGCGGAGACTCCCGATGACGAAACGACGATCTGTCAAAACTCGGGGAGAATATACTTTATGTACTGCACATTTTACATTTCACAATCAGTCATACCGTCGAACATTCGAGTATTGTTAAGAAATATATGTTTACTAAACAAACGTTAGACTTGAGCACGCGTTTGAGCCCAATTCTTCTGACTGCATACGAGGGTAGCTATGTCTCGACTTGACGAGTGACTGTTGGATGCCGACGAAAATAGCGACGCGACAGCGTTACACACCCATGGATATAACGAGCGTCGGCATCAGCTAGAGGAGAAAGAGAAAGAGAGAGAGGGAGAGAGAGAGAGAGAGAGAGAAAATGGAGAAACCGACGTTCCTGGAGGAAGTTCTATTTCCGGTTCGAATCCAAACATCTATTATCTACGCGATAAAAATTCCAATCCAATTCGCAAAATAGCTTATTTATTGAAAAGAACTAAAGTATGTTAAATCAAAGTGTCTATTGTACTTAAATTAGTATAATTGCCTCTTCACATTTATATTATTAGATTTATTACGATTCTCAATTCTATATGGTTGAAAATCGTAATCAGTTAAAGCAATATACATTGGTCAATGTTCGTGTACAAAGTATATCACTTAACACATTAAAACCTGAAATATCTCTATTATTCTTGATGATACGAGAAAATGTCTAAGGAAGAACTTATTTGCTTCAAAGGAGCCAATATTATTGCAAGTAAATATTATTATTGTAAGTAAAACTTTTTTTAAGATTATTATTTTCGAAATTTCAAGGTTATCGGAAATTTTCTAAATGAAACAACATATTTTTATCATAGTATATTATAATATATTGCTATAGTACAATATATTGTTGGCAAAAAGACAAACTCAACCATATGTGATATGTTAACATTCAAATGACTTCTAAAGTGCTATTAAATCGTAATATACAGAGGCGATGTTTTGTTTACAAACAATTTGATTTCATTTATATGTTCAAAATGGTGACTTCTGGTTTCTAAACATTTTTGTAATCGATTTCTCAAAGAATATTGTAAATTATTTAAAGTGTCATCCCGGTGATGTTTTCATATGCTACGACAGCTATTGCAGCTAAAACATTGATTTCGTTATTTACATTTATTACCGGTTTATTTCGTACTTGTTTCTTCTTCTTTACATTACTACCCAAGCACATGTTAGTTTCATACACATTTTTTAAACGTATGTATTGTTTCATAATCGTATTATATACGAACATAAAACGTATATGAAGCTAACTGTGTTACCTAGGCAAAGTTTGAAGATATTGACAGTACTTTGAATACACCAGGATGTCTTCGATTAGAATATTTTCTTGCGTACAACAAATGAGCCCATATTAAATTTTATCTACATTCATAATAGATTACAATATCGTGTCTTTCAGAAATCGAATACGACACAACCGTCGCAACGCGATCGAAATGATATTGATAAAATATATAGATGAATAAATATGAACGTATGTTGTTAGTAAACAAAAGAGTATATGAAAATATCACCCACGACGATCACCATGTCAATGGTCATAAAACCAAATTATTTGTAAACAAAACAAGCAAGGCATATCGTCTCAATACATTACATTACGATCCTATAATAATACAGTGCTCGGAATTATTTGTATAAACGAGGTGATTCTCAAAAGCTGTGCCTCCTTACTTCCTCTTGTCGCTTCAGTTCACCTGGCGGACTACACAAACGAGTCACAACGATTAGCTTCAGGACCATTGACTTTACACCAAATCTGTGAGACACTTCCTAATATCTGAAAAATTCTTATCCAAACAACTCCTATATATATATATATAATATAATTATTCTATTATAATTTTAATAATATATAAATTATTGCTAATGTAAAAATATGTGTAAAGAAATTATTTCGATATAAAGTTTCAGATATTAGGAAGCACCTCATAGATTTCGTAATGTCAACTGTCCTGAGGCTGAACGCCGCGACTGCCAGTTGCATCGTTCGCGCTGGACGAGCTGGGGAGGAGAAAGGAAGTAATACTATGATAATAAAAATATTCCTATTTAAAAAATGTCTAATGATCTTGAAATCTCGGAAATTATAATCTTAAAAAAATGGTTTTTATAATATTTGCCCCTTTAAAGCAAATAAGTTCTTTGAAACGTTTTCTCGTATTATGAAGAATAAGGGAGATATTCTAATATTAAGTGACTCACCTTGTATATATTTGTATCCAATAGGAAAATTTGTCTATTGATGATTTTTAGAAGATCATTTTTTTATCCTGAATTTTTTCGAATCTTGAATATATTTTACGAATACGAATAAAGTTCATCGATGTAAAAATATTATAACGTTTTTTTCTCTGACTGTATTACCAATATAAGGGGCTGAGAAACAAAGACAAGATATTCGGTTGTTTTTTAATTGTGCAATGATTTATCGGTGTTTCCCCAATGTTCGGGTTTTAGTCGAATGTGACAAAGAGATATTATACGTGCATGATCTCAGCAAGAGATAATTCAATATAGTCTCAAATCGCGTAAGAAACGTGTTTAATAATCATCAACGTCTGCGGAAAAGGTCTATAGGATATTTATACACTCTGTTGATGTGTACATAATGAGTAGACGCACACCTATATCAGCGTGCAATTATATCTTATTCTTGGACAAAGACTTCTTCCCAAACGCACTATCCAAGAAACTTTATTTATTTTATTCAAATTATTCAAATTGCGCAGCAACATAAGTAATCGAGAACTCGAGAATCGTGTATTGTGTTTTTTGTCATAATCGTTTTCTGCGAATTCCTCATAAATTCTGAATCTCTCAATAAGATTTTCATTCGCTTAAACGTAGTAGTGCAGACATATCTTTGTATGAATTTCCGATTTCAAGTTTATTGTCAAAATAACTCATGATTGAACTATTCGGAAAACCAATCCATTATCTACACGCATAAAGTTTGACTATGGAAAACTTGAAGATTTTTAATGCAATTATCATCTATATGCGACCACAGAAGAAATTGAACTCATATAAAATCTCACCGATGCGTCTCAGTCTCGAAATAGCAGCGGTGTCGGGCCGTCGACTCCTCTCTGGATTCTCACGTTTCGTGTGTATACGACACTTTCTTCCCTTTTTCCCTTCGATTTCTACGTCAGAATGAGATATTCGAAGACAGCGGTCTCGGACCGGACAAAAAAGAGATCCGTTGTCGCGAATAAAACGAATGCAAGAAAAAACGAACGCGCGAATACGAGAATCGAAAAGGGAATTTCGAGATGCTCTGGGCTGCTTGCTTTCACCTCGAACACTTTAGACAAGCTCTAATATAATACGAATAAATAAATAGAAAAATAAATATATACAAGCCGTCCGGATGAATGCATTTTGCGAGCGAGTTGCGCGAGCCTCCTTGTTCCCTACAGACGAAGGAAGACCTTCCGAGCGAGTCAGTGTGCTCCGATCGACTGCATCGCGCAGCACTGACTCACCCCAAGATACAAGAAAGCTCGGCGCAAGAGCTTTTCTCCCTCGTGCCTTGTCCAACCAAACCTGCCTATTTACTGTTCAGAACAGGGTGCGACCGTGCCCTTTTTTTCGCACGCTACTGTTCTGAAGCGTAAAGTCGTGTCAAAAAGTACAATGGGTGATTCTAATAGACCACATTAACAGAAATCTTTTACAATTTATTTCTTTTCTTTTAAAATCAAGAAAACATTGTCTCACTCCGACATACATATATATCATGCTCTCTGTATTTCTCGGAATTAAATATTATTCAAAGCGAGTGAAAAGCGATAATGAAAGTACCGCCACTTAGAATCGTAAGTGTAAATATTTTCACTCAAGCTGAGAGTTGATTCTGACTCCATACGAGTATATGTTTCAATCTATTAGAGCGAATATGTTTATACGACTGTGGAATACATCAGATTTATTCTTTTTCGAGTGATTTTATGTGAAAATATCCATTCGACGGTTCAAAGTAGGAAATTCATTTTGAATATGAGTGGAAAATCACTCGAATTCTTGTGACTTGGCTATTATTTTACTTTATACGTGGAATTTTACATCAAAATATTTAGAGATTATAAAATTATATATGGAAAATATTCAATCTCATTAATTAGTCAAACCATGAGTGTGTATCGTACGTGTACCGCGCGAGCCATCGTAACAGATCAATTTTCCGAATACGTAAGAGAAAATAGTTAGTCAATCACTTGATTTCAATCACTCGATGATTTCTATATGAACGCGTTATTTCGTAAAAATATTTCCCTACATATGACATCCTGATACTCTCCTCCGCCGCTTGTTCCAGCATAAAAAACTCTGCGATGTCTGCTATGCTTCTCCGTAATTCCGCTCATCTATCAGTCTAAATTATAATTCATTGGACAGAGCTGACCATATTTAAGGCTCGGCCCCTTCCGCTAGCTATATTGGTGAGAAGTTTCCTGCAACATGTAGCTTTATTTCTTAATTTTCCTTAAAAACACAATGATTATAATCTTGAAATCTGTAAAATATGCAGAAAACTGAGATATCTGGCGGATATGTCACGTAGAATCGCCAAGTAATTCTTGAAATAATGAGTCATTTTTCAGTCATCTAAACTATCACGTTTGTCCGAGTATGGCTGAAAAAGGACCCGTTATTTCAAGAATTATTTTGCGTTCCTACGTGACATATCAGTCAAATATCTTAGTTTTCAGCACATTTTACAGGTTTCAAGATTACAAAATTTTTGTGTTTCTCAGAGAAAATTAAAAAATAAAGCTACATGTTGCAAGAAACTTTTTGTATGTTATTTCTCGCTTCTGACGTCATAAAATAATATGGCCGGCCGAGGGATAGCCGAGCCTTAAAAATCCTGAATCCTTTTGGAATTATTTAAATCTATAATTATTTAAATAATTAGAGTTTCGAGTAGGTTGCCTCATGTCTTTTCTGATGATCACATCTATGATAATGAGGCATCTACTGCTAACATTTTTGCTGATTATTCGGAATCTGTTTACATTTCAAAGAATGATCATTCATGCAGCTTTGAATATGAAAAATCTATTGATATTTCTCATTTTCTATATTTATCGTATTTGTCTGTTATCTATGATTATTATAATTTCTTGTACACTAAAAAGTTTGTCCCGTTAATAAAGAAATAAATAAATAATGACTCTACGGTCCAAATCAGGCCTTAGTTTCCACAAATTTTCTCCGACCTGTCTATCGACATCGTCCTTCAACTTCGATTGCCTACAATAGTGAGCATCCATATTCCACAAGAGTAGTCTGTTTTTCATTTCCAAGCAGCCTCCTGGCTCTTACAAGGGTCAACAGCATCTATATGAAGGTGAAAAGGATTTGAATAAGAGAGGTAGGAAGTTTCATTTTCAAAGATTTACCATTCGGTGCACTTCTCTACTTCTAGCAATGTCTCTCCGTAGTTACCTCTTCCACATTTCTGGCGGAAACATAGTGGAGCATCGTCATATTTTAGTCCGGTCCTTCGCCCTATTCCAGTTTGATATATTTTCTATTCCGCTAAGTCAAGAAAGAGATCTCATTACATACGGAAAAAAATTACAAGAATGTGAAAAAAATTACTGGTGTATTATTGAAGAGCAATAGTTCGAGATTGAGTTTTCGAGAGACTGTTTACTTGAAGAAAAACTATAAAAATACTAAAAAAATCAAGTTAAAAAACGATAATTCTTCAATAATCTATTAGTAATTTTGTTAAATTTTTGCATTTGTTGCATTTTGTTGCATTTTATTTAATTTTGTCCGCAGGTAGACAACTCCTTCGAAAATTTGATCGATTCATGTCTATCGTAAAACGTTTACGATAGACCAGTGACAGGCTAAATTGTTATTTTCGTATCAATCGTATCGATACGATCTACGGATTTGTGAACTACGCTAATTCTTATGAAAGGTTAAACAAGATGCGAAGTAATGTCTATATCGCCAATAGTGACATCATACACCATCTGTTTTAATACACCTTTATTTCATAGTTCCAAGCACCTAAAAATCCATATAATACTTACATCCTTATATACCCGTGCGACCGTATAGAATAAAAAGCAAGCTTTTATCGTGTGAGATACACGTTACGAAATCTAACGATATTTCTCCGAACCATTATCATCGTAATTGCAGATTAAATGATTTCACTAGTGTCAACAAAATATATTTCGAGTATTCTTCTTGACCAATAGTTCTAGTCTATTCGTTTCTTTAAACTGAACTGAAAATCAGTCCTAAGTTGTCATAAGTAAATCAAAAGCATTTATGGTTTTGACAAAATTCGCGTAGAACGATGCCACATGTACCGCTGCTGAGAAAATGATTCACTATAGTGGCGTAACTTATACGCATGTTAAAAGCGTAATTGGCAAGGAACGAGTAAAACTTAAAAAAAAAAATGAAGGTGAAGAAAAAAATATTTCTTTTATCAGTCGGAACTATATTTTGTCCGAACATAAATAACAATAAAAAAACCGATAAGATTGTCGATGCAATTCATTTATTTGAACCGCATACGATGCCTGATTACAATTGAATTTTATTATCGCGAAACGGCCTATAATCGGACGACTTGAGGATTAGCTCGGTTATTCTGTCATATTTAAATCAGATCGGTTTGTTTGTTCAATAAAGAGAAATGTGAATTATAAGTTACGCCACTAATCGAGCGAGGCGCGACGCCGTCGATTTATACCAATTTGAAATTCAATCAAATCGCAACGGCACTCATCAGAGATAATTTTTATCCTAAACGCTTCTGTGAAAAGAAAAATATGTCGCATTCGTTTGATGATCTGTATAATAGCGCATATGAATCGATTAATCGCGACGTCATAAGCATACGAAGGATATGGCCCGTCGTTGGAAAACACGTGTCAGCATATATGCATATCAATGAAGTTCTCCTTGTTCTTGAAAATTGTTCCCCAAGCGCCATATTTGTCATCCTTCCTCGGCGGTTGTTGTTGATAATATCGTGACTGTCGATTTTGCGATTCCTGTCGAGGTTGTTCCTTGTTTTTCCTGTGTTAGAACGTTCTCCAACGTTTATATACGTACAGTAACTTGTTAATAACTAATGTGCAATTATTATTATCAAGTTATAGCCACTAAATGTTAATACTATACATACTTAATATCTTGATAAGGCTCCTTAATCATGGCTCCGCTTACGTTGGTGTATACCATTTTTTCTCTTGTTTGTGAATTCCGATCGATGAACGATTTTATATTTCTCTCGTATCACCTACAGTTTTTGCCCGGACCAATCGAGATTAATCTGCCCCAACGATAAACAATGGCTCGGAGGTAGTTAAACTTGCTGTTTGATTCTATCGGTCGCCGCAAACACAGGATCACCGAGCGATTTTACCTCTGCGGAATGGAAATATTCGATTTTTATTCTTATATACACTTCTAAAGAAAGATCTCTCGAGGCCATATATTACATACTCTATGGTACGTGATGCAAATGGACCAGAACTAATAATTCAAGTCGATTCCCGGCGTTGCCTCGTCGACTTCCCTTACGAGTTCGAAGGTTTTTGGCTAGCCTGTAGAAAATGCAAAAATATAAATGACGTAAAAGCTCTAATCAAATATGGCGGAGTACATATAATAACGGTAGAAGCGTAATTTTTTCAAAACTTTTCAAATGATCAGATTTTGTTGTTTGGTAGTTCGCAGACTTTGTCATTGGTGCAATAAACGAAGCATGAATCAATTGAAACATTCGATCTTTAGAACACAGAGAAATTTAGATTCATAACATTTCGGTAATTTGAACTCTACACTATCAATTAAAATTCGCGACTACCGAGGTATGTGCAAAAGTAGTTAGAACCTGATGACTTCAATTCCTTGTTGCGACTTCCGTCTATGGAAAGTTTACAGCAGAGTTCAGCAAGCGATGCACTTTCCAGCCTATTTTCGGGAGGCTCTGCCTCGCATTGTTTCCTTTGTCTCGTCATTTCGCGCGCAACCTATAAACCACTCGAGTATCAGGAGCGTGGGCATCACATAGAAACCGTAGAAGGGAGAAAAACAGAAAATTTGATCTTTTGTTAAAAATACTATATCTCTTATTAAGTTTTCATTTTAATTATAAATATTTGTTTTCAATAGTTTCCAACGTCGCCTATGAGGTGCTACTGCTGTTTTAAATAGTATCCCTAATAAGTTCTGCTAATAACTAAAAAGACTAACTGATTGGACAGAAGCAGAATGTTGTTCGTGTATATATATTATATACTTCTGCTTATTCTGCTTTTGTCTAGTCAGTTTTCTTAGTTATTTAGTGGACTAGGTTTACTGAGAACATCATATAAAAAAAAAAACACGTCAGCAATAGTATCTCATGAGTAATGTGAAAAATTGTTGAAAATAAATATTCACGATTAAAATAAAGATTTAATAAGAAATATAGCATCTTTAAAACAAGATCCACAGGTCTCCTGATTTTTCTCTCCTCTATGAACTCCGTAGCATGATATACCATGGTAACCATGCTCCGGAGACTCGAGCGGTTCGTAGGCTGCAAGAAAGGCGACGAGGCAAAGGAAACAACGTGAGGTGGATCCTTTCGAAATTCGGCTGGAAAGTGCATCGCTTGCCGAGCTCTGATTTATAGGATCGTTACACATATATTTATAGGATAGTTACACATTCAATTCTCATTATGCCTCTTTCATGCTTTTTCGCTACTTTAAGTTTCGAACTTTCGTATTCTTTATTTATTTATTATAACATAATAAACGTTTCGAGATCCAATTTGAAAATATGTGTGAGGAAAATAGTGGACAAGTATACATATACATACGCGCACGCATACAAACTGAATGCGAGTTTTTATACATCTGTCGACGGAATGTAGGTCGACACAATAACGTGTATTAACGTGTATTGAAATGAATAACTTTTCATAATAATGTGTGTCAAATCGAGTGAGAAGCGATGGGGAATAAATAGTAAATGAGAAATTGCAGGAGCTAACATTGCATTGACACACCTTGCTGAGCTCCGAACGAGATCAAAAAGAATTCGTTAAGCTTATGATCGACCATCTAGGATGGTTGACGTCGAGGACGGACGATTGAGCGAACATATCTGAGCTTTACATGATCAAAGTAACAAACGATGGATCCGTAGAAAGAAGGATCGAGAAATCGATCGATAAGTGCCGTGCGGAACCTGTTTGGCCACAGCTTCCGATGCTTACCTGACGCTGGGTAAGAACGTTGGGGAGTTGCCTTGACAGTCTAAGACTTTGCACCTCATCGACACATAGGTCTTAACGATCGCTGCGGAACACTTCGCTCTTAATTCCGTGATGGAGGTTTCGCGTCGATTCAATACACTCCACGATTTGCACAATGAACGTATGATGGATTCGGACTGAGGTAGCTAGACACGTCTACTCTCATCGAAATTTAGAAACGAATGTCGCGCAGACTCTCATTCAGGAATACTGCTGGTTCTCCGTCGATCCTGTCGTTCTTACATAGTCCCTGGCTGTCCCCTTCTTCGCTCATTGACCACTGTTGAGTGGGGACAACGTGGCGACTTAGTGGATGCAATCGATGTCCACATGTTCGAGCGAACGATGCAAACGATAACGGCTGTTGTACTTACCATTAATTATCTTCTGTTAATTGCGCCGGAAACTACGTCAAATTCGAAAGAGACGAAGGACTGCTGATTTTCCGATTATTAGAACGACGAACTGACGATCGAAAATCGCTTCCTTTGTTAAGGCTTGATTTCGTCAAGAATTCGACAGAGATTGTACTGACATTTAAAGTCCATATCACCGTATGTCGTAATCACTACACCTGCCTTCTCTCTGCGATTACTTTTATAATTTCGTTCGTTTCTTTTCCATGTAAGGCGGAAAGAACGACTCACTATGAATGAACTTGTATATATGTGTTGCGTTTGCAAAAAATAAACTATTTTAAAATTCGCATTATTTTTTTTATTTCTCCCTCGGTTTTTTCATGATTTATTTAAATAAAAATCCAAAAACGCTGGATCCTGATTTGAAATATCAGGAAGCAATGTCCTTTATTATATCATTTTGTTGGTTGAAAATATCCTGCACTTCGTTTTTTAACCCGGAAATAGTCATCTTTTTTTACATAAACGATCACGAACACTCGATATACTTATTCCGTTTCTTAAATATTTCTTGGTTTCTCCTCATTCTTTCAAAAAGTAGCGAGTAAATCTATATTTATAATGTTCCTAAATAATAATAAATCATAGAGCAATCGATAATATGCTATATTTTGTTAATAATAGCGACTTTTAATTGAGTCTGAACGACTCCAGGTGACTATTCCCGAGTTGAAGAATATCGCGTGTACATATTTCTAGATAGCTAAACTTGAGAAGCAGCTTGCTGGTAGAAATACAACAGGATCTGATGACAGAGAATGTGAAAACAGGCTGGCGGCAGAAGCCAGACAGGATCTGTCATCCCAATATATTAAAAAGGAACATATTGCAGATCCTGCTCGCTTTCTGCCGTCAATCTGTCGCCAATCTGTCGTCAGATTTCTAACAGATTGCTTACTGGATTATAAATGACGGGAATATAGCATTTGTTATATTAGCATTTTGATATACTCATTAATAATTCATGAACTTTATAAAGAGATTGCAGCAATAACGTAATTGACTGACAGACGAATTTGCGCTGTATGTGTGCGTTATGTGAGCGCATGTGTGAAAAAGCTTTTGATAGCACAGTTTCAAAAACCGGCTAAAGCAATTCAGTACCTTAAAATAGATACACGGAATATTTAATGATAATAAGAACAGGAAATGGAAGAAGACAGAATATTTTCTTCGTCGAGGGGACTTACAAAAATAACTGGTCTTTCTCAACAGGTTTTCTCTAGTTCACATTCGAAGTAACAAATTGCATGCTACATCTCGCACACTTGAGATAAAATTTGATGAAAAGTCGAAATATGTATCTATCCAAAGGCGAATATATCGTTGGCAACAAAAAAAATAGCCTTTGATCTTCGTTGGTAAGACAAGAAATATCGCCGGAAATATGATTCTCGAAAGTATTCACCCTCCTTCCGAGAGATTCACGATGATATAAAAACGAGGGATAATGTATCCGCAGTCAATGGTCTAAAGATTCGGTGGTCTCGCGCGCGTCCGACGATGTTAAAAATAAGTTTCAACGCGCTCGCGATCCAGCCAGGCACGATTTTTGCCTCGACATGTCTTCGAAGACGTACTTCCGTTTCTACGCTTCACGTGAAGCAAAAACGATACGTCGCGCATTCTCCTACTTTCTCTTTTTCTCTAATGTCGGAGTAACAATCTTGCAGATAAGATTTGTATATAACGAAACTTTTCATCCTTTTTCTCCATCAAACATGAAACAGATTGTGCCTCTTATATAAAAACAGGTCTCGAGACAGAAACAGCAAAAAGCTGCATTTCCGCGATAAATAATTTGCGCTGTCATTTCTCACGTTGAGACTTTTCACCGGTTATAGCCGGGCAACCACCGCGTAAGCAATATGTACGTTCTTTTTTTCTGCCAATATGTATATTTTCACGATAACGTGGTCGCGTTAGCGCCGTGCCCACCGCGAGATAAATTATACATTCTCAGGGAAAATAAGAATCTGCGCGTATAGCTTGCAGTTTAAGGTAAACTAGAATCTGATGCAACATCGATTCTCCGTGTCGTCAGGACGCGCATCGGATCACAAAATTCCTCCCCGTCGCCGTCGCTAACGTTACACGTTGGAAAGGTTTAACAGGAGAGCGCGAATCAAGTACAAACGATAAGAGAAGTAAACATACGGCGAGTTTAATTCGGAATTCTATAAAATTCTTTCTAACGTTTTCCGCCTGTATTAATCTTTTCAGTTGTCTCTTCGCAGATTTAGCCAATAGAATGAAATTAAAGTGATCGGAAAAAATTCCCTACTTAAAATATAACAAAGATGAGATTTAGTTAGCTTCTGTAGTTTAATCTAGTGCTTAGTTTTTATACGATCTTCTTTCATAAGGGACGATTATTGGAAAGATTATTTGATAGTTTGGATGGATTACAAAGCAATACGAGATAGTGTTTCTATTGGAAGAGAAATTATGATCTAGGACGGATTATACATGAACATAGTAGCTTTTACCGCGCGCACGCGCGCGAACTCAACATTATTATAAATTTATATTATAATCAAAAAGAGAAAGATCCATTACAATACATCTGTAATTAAATATATTCATTTAACCACGTCACAACCGACATAAAACATATATGTACAAACTTAGTATAACAATTATCTAGCTAACAGAAATGCTAGAACTTTTTACAGCTGCTAAACTAATTAAATTATTCGAATTCTCAACCAATTCAGCAATACTGACTCTACCACGTTGTCGTACAAATTTAACAACCGCCTGAAGTTCATCCTCTGAGATATAAATAAATTTTCCTCTATCATCAATTACTCCGGTTAACTTATCATTTGCTTGCAATTCTTGAATTCTTTCTATCACGCTAGTTGTTTTCAAATTGAAATGCGCAGCTAGATCTTCCAAAACCAATACCTTGTTCTGTTTTATATATTCGATAAATTCTTGCAATAAGTTCTCCTTGTGTTCTTTGTTTTCCTCCTGGTAACCTTCCTCTTCTATACTAAATGCTTCTTTCATCCTCAAATATTCCTCATGCTCTCTCTTCTCTCTGTCCTCTCTAGCTTTCTTTTCTGCTTCATCTACGCGTAATTGCTCTGTACGTTCTCTCTCAGCCTGCTTATCTTTTTCTTCTTGAACAAGTTGTTCTCGCTTCTTACGCTCTTCCCTGTCTCGTTCAGCTGCCTCTCTTTGCAACTTCTTTTCTGCTTTGGCTGCCAACTTTGCTCGCTTTTTTGCTCCTATTTTATAATCCGGTAATTCTGTTTTGTCTCCCGTATCTTCATTATCTTCGTCAACTATTCTGTTGTCCTCCTGATGCTGTTGATAATTAATATTTCCCTGCATACGAAGCCTGGCATTTCTAACACCAGCTGCTCTCCTTACCGGTCGACCTTGCGCTATAGCATTTTCAGCATTAGTTTGCTTTTCTTGAATACCTAAATGATAAAATAAAATTTATTTAACTTTGTCCACCTATCTTAACACGTAATGAAATTATGATCTAAGACGAAGATAGAGAATTATGATCTAGTGACGAACATGAAGAACTATAATCTAGTAGCTCTTTGTGATAGCCCAGATATTGAAAATTTTGCTTGGAAAAACTTATTACTTCAACTGGTAAATAATATAACTCGTAAAATTTTCACAAAATTAGCAGTAGGAATTAATCGACTGTCAAAACAGCTGTTTTCAAAGTTAATTTATAGGTTAAGACACACAAGTATGGTATGGTACAATATGCATAATACGTAAAGAAATATATATTATTGTGTTTGGCTTATGAAAAGGCTATTATAAAGCATTAACATACCAGATCTGTATTGCAGAAAAACAGTGCATATAATAATTAGAGCAACGATCGCCGAAGCGACAAGTACCAATAACGTCATGTCCATTCTCTCTTTCTCTCTCTCTTAGTGTCGATCCACAATAGGTATTTTAAGCCTTAAGCCTTAAGAAATTGACCAATCACAGTTAATTATTCTCTTCATATTCAACTGTGATTGGTCGATTTCTTAAGGCTTAAAATACTTATTGTGGTCCAACACTTACTAATAATTTCGGGAAGTTCGGCGGCGTTCCTCTTACACTATTGCAGTATCTTTTTATTTGAACATATAAAAATTCTTTTCATACGTTTTCTTGTTTCTGACATCACCAAATAAGGACAGTTGTAGTGAGGAACCAGGAGCCTTAAATGGAAATTGGAGCATTTGTAAATATTAATAAGTATGACAGAGATATATTTTATAAGTGAGAAGAGTTATTATTTCATTTTTACAATCATATTACATCTCACATTATATTCATTATACAATCACAAGCAATTTATCAATTGCTTAAGGTAACTGAGTTTTATATAAATGTGTTTAAAATAGCTCATTATATAATATATTGAACAATTACTTGTAATATAAATTTTGTTTAAAGCTACACAAATAAAATTTTGTAGTTTAGATGATATTGTTGTTGTTTAAACATATTTTATCATATTGATTAAACTAATTTCTTTGCTTCGAAAAAGCTTTTGAGATGCTTCATTTGCCACGCACCCATAATTATGACAACTGCAGTCTGCGTAAGGGACCACCAGAACACACGGCGATGAGTGCTTTCTGAAGTTTGCCTAAAGCGTTCTTCTCGATACTGAGAAATATAAAAATATTTAAAATAATTTTATAATAATTTTAACACGTTGACTGCCACGGAACTTTTCACGATTCTGGTCTAAGAAGCCAATTTGATTTAATCAAGTAATGAAGCGACGAGATAATTCGTAGTTGGCGTCCTGGGCAAGTAAACAACCTACGAGATATCTCGTAGTTGGCAGTCAACGTGTTAAATAATTCAATAGTCTACAAAAATAATATTATTTAAATAACAAAAATAATATTATTCCATTCACATAATAATTATTATGAAAACAAAATATTATAATACTGCACATTTTGTGTTTTATTACCCTTTGATAATTTTGTTCCTTAGTTATTTGCCCAACTTGGTCTAGGAGTTGGCGTATTCTAAGTTGAAGTTCTGATAATTTTTCTTTCTGTGCCACATTAGCATAATCAATTGCATGTTCTCCTACTTGAATATCAAGATGCACCCTCTGAAAAAAAAAACACAATTATATTGTATTTATATAATGATAGGATTTGTTTTTCATTTTATTTTCCATTTTCTTATCTGTCAATTCAATATGCAGGGGTCCGACGCAACGCGTACCAATTGTCACATATTTGTAGTTTAAGTCAATGTAAATAAAAAAATCCTGTACCATTTTGCAAAATTTCGAGTTATTAATAACTGAAAATGACTGTTTATAGAGGCTTCTTTAATAATTCAAAAATTTGTATTTTTTTTTTGCCAAATAGTAAAGGACTTTTTTGTTCAGAGTAGCCTAATCTACAAGTATATAATAGCAGTTGTATCTAACGACAAACAATATATTAAACTTTAAATTTCGAACTTGTAGAGGATTGTTTTGTGTACATTAATCTAAACTACGTGACAGCTGGTACGTCTTACGTCAAACAACTTGTATAATATATATAATACACGAGAGTAAATCAGAATATAAGTCTCCTCATTTTTTTGTAGGAGAATTGGAAAAAGATACGAAAAGATAAAACACATTTTGTTTGGGCATTATTTCTTTATTTTTCGAGATAACCACCAAATTTGTTCAAACGTTTATCATAGCGTACAATTATATTTTCCATATCCTAACGATATGGAACAAACTGGCGGCGGCTTCGGTACTTGTCTGTTTGTTAAGGCTCCTTATTGCTGTAACTGTTCTTATTTGATGACGTCAGAAACGAGAAAGCACATGTCAAAAATTCTTGCATTTTACGTTCAAATAAAAAGATATACTTATAAAATGACATTTGTGACCGATACAGTACACTTGTAAAATTGTCTGTAACTAACTAATAAACTTTTCTTTTATTCGAACAATCAATAAACAGCTGCAAAATTAATTAATTTGACACGGAATCATTCATTTTAACCTCTTTTCTCGTGATTTTGTCAATGTTAATTTTACGATTATTTATTGCTTGTTCGAATAAAAGAAAAGTACGCGGACAATTTTATAAGTGTACTGAATCGATCACAAATGTCATTTTGTGAGTATATTTTTTTATTTGAATGTAAAACGTAAGAATTCTTGACATGCGTTTTCTCGGTTCTGATGTCATCAAACAAGGACAATTGTAGCGACTACACAGGAGCTTTAAGATTCACTACATCATCTTTGACAGAATCTATCCCGCAGATGTTTTTCAGTCTTCCAAACAGGTAAAAGTCTGAAGGCATCAAGTCCAAACTATATGGTGGATGAGGAACATGTTATCAATGCCAAGTGTCTAGCAGGACACTTGTGTTATGAGCAACATAAGGCGTCTTCCAATTTTCAAATATTTGGAAAACTGAAAAACATCTGCAAAATAGGTGATTTTCAAGTGACGATTCTGTTAAAAATGAAATAGTAAAATTAGCAGAATTCCAGTTTCTATTGCCAGAATATGAAAAATCTAATTGTAAACTATGATAAATATCTGAAAAAATTAGGTGGTCAAAGAAAAGGAATGGTGCTCAAAGAAAATGTACTTTATCTTATTGTATCTTTTCCTATTCTATTACAAAAAATGAGAGAAACTTACTTTCTGTCTTGCCCTCATATGTTCATGTAAAGTACATATACTTTACCAATTGACTACCACTGAACCATGAACTACTATTAGAGTATAAGCAGATAACATGTTCTCCTGGTGTATGCGAGGTAAAAGAGATTCGTCCTTCAGAACTATAAACTCTGGAAAGTATAGGTTTGTCATCTGAATCTTTTACTTCAACATGCATTCCAATGCCAGGACTGCTTGGCATAAAGCCTCCACTTCTGGGATCATAGAGTTCTACTTTGTAATTTACTGTAAAGTTATAAAAAAATGTATTATGGAAAGTTATTCTTCTTCTTCTAAGTCCTATTGCTTCTTTACAGAAACGTGGTGACCTCTCTCATATGCCTGTGGTGCGCACGCTGATTGTACACAGGCATATGGGACCTACAGTTTAACGCCGGTTCCGAACGGCATATTATTTAGAGAGATGCTCTTGGCAAAGATACTCTCGGTGGCTTGCCATTGTCTTCCGAGAAGAAACATGAGCGCAAATATTTTTGGTTTCGACCGGGATCGAACCCGGGACCGCTATTAGTATGGTAGACCAGTGTGCTGTCTGCCATGCCATGCTCGCGCTCTCAAAGTTATTCACATACAGGTTGTTTCTATTTACACGAAAGACATTCCTTCCATTGGTTTTTTGTTAATTTGACTTATTGAGCAAGTTACCAGAAAAAAATTACCCATGTTATTGTATACAACAACATAGTAAAGTAGATCTGTTCTTTAAAGATACATTAAGTTACAGCATATTTGCATTTAAAGTAGATATATAATCAATACTTGGTATGAGAAACAAGAAAATAGGAAGATGACAAGATAAATCAGAATATATAGTTGCCCAAATAGCCAAATCTGTGCAGATTTTGAGCAAAGCCTGCTAAAAATTTTTGATGACAGAAAGATAACAAATCTAACACAGGTTCTGTTCTATCACATTATATTACCAAACTACTGCCAGAAATGCAACACAGCCTATTGACAGGCAATGCGAGCAGATTAGTAGCAGAAACCGAATAGAGCCTTTAACGATCTGATGGCAGACTGGTATAAAAAACCAAGCATATCTTGTTGCAGAAAGTTTGATGGCAGGTTCTATGCAGTTTCTACTGCCAATCTGCTCGCATTGTCTGTTAACACGCTCTGTCGCTAAAATACGAGCTGAATGCAGACATAGATGGTTATAGTTTTGATAAAGGATTCTGATCAATTTGCTGCCAATCTGTACACAGTCTATAATCAATTTGTTTACAGGGTATAAAGGATTTAATATAAGTGGGAATATGAGAATATGTATGGATATGTGTGTGTGAGAAAGAGAGAAAGAGAGAGAGAGAGAGAGAGAGAGAGAGAGAGAGAGATACAATATAAATATATGCTTACAAATATACAGATCAACGTAATGGCTTCAACACATGAAATTACACTTTTCTAAAAAATATTTATAGAATATTCTAAAATATAAATTTACGACTATTATCATGTATACTATCATTATTATGTGATACACTGATCTGTATACGATAGCATCAGACGGATTTACCATTCTAATTAAAAAATTCTAATTTATATGGATAATTACAGGCGGTGGATCTAATTTACCTAAGACTGTAGTATCATCGGGTATTTCCTCGATGAAACATTTTCGCTCTGTCTCACCAATGTGAAAATACAAACCGGTCCCGAACTTGAAAGTATATAAAAACAGGATAAAAAAACATGCGTATTTTAACATATTTCGTACGGTAGAGTACAGATGAAGCGATCAATGATAACAGTGATACTAAAATTGTTAAGTTAGATCGTTAACATTAACACAACCTGCGCATACATGCCAGATGGAGCACACACGTCACCTCGATCATTGGTTTGTTCTTTTTAGCAGAAGCTGGCTGTATTAAGCCAGAGATGCTTGTTTTCGTGTTGGATTGCTTGCTAGATAGAAATACGTTCTAATTGATGCATTTCCAAAAATAGATGACAATACACCAATCAAAACGCAGTATTTCCTGCAGACAATCTAATACGAAAACAAGCATCGTGTGTCGCTGGCTTTAGTTTAACAAATTTACGCACACTAATGGCTTCTGCCCACAGGACGCGGCAACGGTTGCCGCGCGGCAGAAGTTGCGTAATAGCCAATCAACGTGCCGTTCTTTGTTAAAAACTAAAAGTTTATTGGTTACCGTCATTAAAGGTGCGTTCAAAGAGAGCGCTATTAGCGCTGAGCGGCGCTAATAAATTATTCTATCCTTGTCGTATATCTAAATCCTAATCTACAATAGGTGCTTTCAGTTTTAAGCCTTAAAAAATAACCAATCATAGTCGGATGTACAAAGAAAGTCAATTTCTCAAAACTTACACCTTAAATTCTCATTGTAGACTCCGCTTAAGTTCTAGTCTACGATTGATGCTTTAAGCCTAAGGTGGTCAAGCAGAAAGACTTTAGGTACCGGTCGATGGGAGTGGATGTGTGCTAACGTATTATAAATACGTTCTTTTATTCGCAATAGATATAGTTGAATACATCTCGTAGATGCATCAAGATTTCACTTTTTAAAGTTACTAGCTAGGAACAATAATGTTTCTAGAAAACATATTCTCTTATCGGCTATCGGATCGTTCGAAATTGGACCTCAATATTAATCCCTCAGTATTATTGAAGGAGCGTAAAATAACAAAAAGTATTTTTTTAGTCTGCAAAAAGTAATACCAAATAATATATTTTAAAAATGTCATTAATTGAAATTAAGAAATAAATGTCATTAATTGAAAACAATATTATATTTAAAAAATGTCATTAATTGAAATTCACTTTATAAATGAAACATGGCCAGTTGTTAGAGACTTCATATCATGTACATTATACGAAAAATTTAGCAATTGTTAACTATATAGGAATTTTAAATAATAAAAGTTTCTCATGTTAATTTACAAGTAATGTTGATACAAAATCCTCGTATTCATCATCAGAGGATGAAGAGTTTTCAAAAGCTATTTGAGATATAATTATTGCAAGAACTTCCTATTAAACTATTTAACTTCCTAATTTATAGCGTGTTACATTTAAATACATTTAAATGAACCAATAGATTCTGCTTGATTTTTGCCATCAGTCTGTCATCAAATCTTGTTGTATTTCTGCACAAGCTGCTTACAGAGTCTGCAGCAGACATTGTGCAAAAATCAGCTTTTGCAGGTTTGACTATCTGAGATAAATTATGTAATCTTGTTTTAAATTCCTTTATTACACTTTTCATCAGTACACATCTTAAATTGGTTTACATATGTAAAGTATTATGTAGTTCACAACGCTTTGCAAAAGAAAAGTTAATGTAGTAAGTTACATATTAGTTGTTAAAACTTATAAAAAAGTGTTTGTATTAATAATGTACACATATATAATATTGGTTATTGATCAAATAGAAGATATTAGCTATACTAATATAGCTATACTATACTAATATAGCAAATAGAAGATATTAGCTATACTAATATAGCTAATTTTTTTTAAATTCTTGCTGCACTATTTATGAGGCTATTTATACGTTGTATGAGATTTTAATTATTATAATTCATACATTGTTCCTCCTAATAACTCATAATAATTCTAATTTCTCCTTTTCTATACAGTTGATAGTGCAGCTTCTGTGTAATGTAACATTGCATACATGTACATACATCATTTTTCTTTCATCCTAGAGTTTTGTATTATATATGAGAAGCATACATATATAAATATTGAAAGTGGGATTCGCGGACATTAATTTCCATCTAAAGAATTCAAATTATTTCCACACTTAGCAGAGTATATATCATTAGAATTGTTTTTCTAACTAATAATAATATGTAACTTATAAGTAACAGAATGAGAGAAAATCAGTCTTCTTCCACATTTGCCAATTCTTCTTTTTAGTTTAGAAGCATAATTGTTGAAAGATAAAATACATAGCAAAATCTATAATTTTAATATAACCTGATCCACTCTCTGTTTTATATTTTATTTTGGAAGAACAAACGCATGAAATTACGACACGATATTGTACCAGGAAGATACAAAACTTTGTCTCAATACACGTATCAAAACTTCAATGTTCAAATATAACTTTGCAATGTCACCGAAATGATTTGTTTCTATAATCGTTATTTGGCATCTTCGCGTGTCGTTTTATAACTCGAAAAATTAACGTTCTTATTATTATTTTAAACTGGCAAAATATACTGACTGACATATATTATTATCCTGAACACGAATAGTTGGTTCACAGGATATTTGTCACTACGTGTTATTACTACGATATTCCCCTATTGTTCTCAAGCTTCATAATATTGTGAACTATGATTTTATTTGATGCAATAATGATTTCTACGCGCCACTCGTCGTGAACACAATTTCTCATAATCTCATGTATCGCTTATCAGTCGCACATTGCTGAATCTTCATAACATGTATCTATATCCTAAAGTCAATCGCTTAAGGATAATGTAAATTTGAGAAACTGTATAGTATGTGTGTATGTGTGTGTGTGTGTATTACTCGTAGTCATACATTGTTGATACGAAACGCTCAGAAGTTGTTCACCGTTATACTACTTGTCTACTTCTTACGTTTAGTCTTACGTCGTCTGCAATCTCCTCTAAAGGAGTTTTGATCCCCTGATGTATTAGCACTGCCAGATTTGCTATGGTTGTAGAGATTATTCAGAAAGTCCTCGATATCTGCTTCGCTATTTCGTGAAAACAAACAAATTATTACTTTAGAACAAATTATTGCAAAGATAACAATAAGAAGTCAATGTTCGGGTGGATCGGCGTGTTTTTTTCGAATCGAATCGTTGATTAAATTCGACCAAAAACCAATCCACTCGACATGCCTAAGTTAGTCGCGTGACATAGCATACCTCGTATTTGGATCTATTTGTTGTCGCTTTTTACCGCTATTGGATGTTTGAGATGGTAATCTTTGCCCTAAGACGATTCTATACTGGACACTATGTGTGTTTGCTCTAAGATGCTTGAGATTCCCGGCCTGGCAAGCCGCCCACTCGGTCACATCATATACCGCCCCTTCCATGCACGCGTAATAGTGCCATCGAAAACCCATTAAACGAGACTCCGCCCAGATATCTCCCTGTGGACAATGTGTTTCAGTTTAGGTAACAGACATCAGGCTACTAAACACGCATACATAAGAAGGTCAATGCAACATTTACCTCTTTCGCGCTGTGACGTATTTTACATTGGGCGCAAAACCGTGCGGCATAACAGGGACGTTGTGTAGGAATACGTTTGTGTCTCGAACCACAATTTGTACATCTTATGGTATTTGCCGCCTGCTCCATCTTTCGATGAAGCTGAGACAACAAATCACTGAGTTCGCCCCATGCTGCTTCAACTTGTCTAGTCTGGTCAAATGCCTGTCTTCGTTCCTAAAATAGCGCGCATGTTTCAAATACACGTGTTATAAATTTGCACTTACGAATAAAGGAATTAATTCCTGACACGTATGACTTTATCACATGTTATAAAAGATTAAATGATTACCGGTTCTCCGATGATATCGAAGGCGTGTACGAGAATTTTGAACGCCTCTTCAGCTCCAGGCTGATTATTTTTGTCCGGATGGACTAAGAA
The DNA here is from genome assembly GCF_001313825.1 of Dinoponera quadriceps. NCBI lineage: Eukaryota > Metazoa > Arthropoda > Insecta > Hymenoptera > Formicidae > Dinoponera > Dinoponera quadriceps. The sequence continues at coordinate 181,369 of NW_014554269.1, forward strand.
AGCTTGCCTTTTATAGTATTTCTTGATATCATCATCCGAACACGTGGGTGTAACGCCAAGTATACTGTACGGATCCTTTCCCTTGCAAGCCAGTAATCTCTTCATGGCTTCTTCGCCAGTACTAGGTAATGCAATATTAGTTTCCAACCCGCCGTGAATCCAATTGCCATTGTCCTCCTTCTCTTCGCTTTTGGTATTTATCTTTCGCCAAAACGCAAACTTACTGCTTCCAAACCAGCTATCCAGTTGTTTGCCGATGGCATTTAGAACGCGAATTTTACAAAATGTCACAGCCATATATATCCACCAACCCTTTAAATAAAGTATGCTATGGTACCAAGCCCATTTACCGCTGTAACAACATATTAAGAAATAGAAAATTGCCCACAAATAATACCCACATACGTTTGTGTTCAAAATATGACAAGAGTTTACTGTATCAATGTATACTTACAGCTGTACAACGAGATTAGCGCTCATGCTAACTACGTCAGAAACTAGATGTAATAGCCAATAAAAGATTTTCAATACAACTTTACTCCAGCGTGTGGCATATTTATTTAAATTTTTACATAAATCCTTGACAGGAGATTCTCTATTTTCTCTTCTTCTGTTTCTCTGCCCTTTCTTAATTTGCTGCGCCTTCTCAGCCTGAAAGCGTTTAGGATTCTTCTCCTTGACTACTTTCTTATCCTCTTTACTGAACTTGTTAATAACTTGCTGGTTCTTCTCGATCTTCTCCGGAGAGACCGTCTGACTGGAGGTGTTAATTGTACTCAAATTGTTGTTTATCTGTATCGGACGTTTCGGAATATTCCCAGCAGCTTTTGGATTGCTATTTTGTATCTTAGTATTGTTAAGGGTCTCGTTCTTTTCCGTTTTCTTAGACGGTTTCACGGTTTTCTTCTTCTCGAAGTGATCGGACCTGTCGAAGGTATTTATCTGACGCGAGTCGGACTGCGAGCCGAGGTTGTCCAACGACACCCAACGTCTTGGAAGATTGGAGGAATTCTTTTCTAAAACTTTTCTAGGGATCTGTATTTTCGGGGAGTTGTGATCGTCGCTGCCGGACGAATTTTGCCGTTTCAATAGCGCAGGTTTATTCTTACTTTTGGAGCTCTTATTGGAGACCTTCTTGCCAGTAGTTTCGATTTTCGGCTTCATAGACTGTACTGTTAACGGAGATGGTGGAGTTGGCGCAGATTTCGTCAATACGTCCGAATAGGACGGTCGCATAGGTTTTACCTCCGCCACCATCCTCGGTTTCTTGTATTGAGAGTCCGACATATTTCTAGGTAGTTCCTCCGTCTCTCTCATGTCTGGTACAGACTGTGGTACAGGCGTGATATTGGGAGACCCACCGAACGGGCTATACGTTCCGGATTGATTCGGCACCCAGTTTCCAACTAGATTGTCAATCAACTGTTTCCCATTGAAGTGTTGACTTGGCAACTCAGACGGTACAGGCATATGTTGATCGTTAAAAAGACCGTACTCTTGATTAACCATGCTCTGATTGGGATAAGGTGCCATGTTTGAGAGTTGACATTGCTCGGCCATAATTTGGGAAGCGTTTCCGTAAATAACGTTGATATAGTTGCCTCCTCCAACATCAATGGTGCCAATGAGATCGTTATTCTCATTAATACCCAAATGATTCACTGTCTGTGGCGGAAAATATATTGAGTCAGTAGCCGTGGAATCATAACCAGGCATATCTGGCATGTACAGAGAAGTGGTCATTGGTGTTATTGGCTGTATTCCAGATGGATTAGAATGTGCTGGTTGCCCAGTTGCGATGTGATGTCTAGTCTGACCGGTAGCATAATCACCCCAATTATGAGAGGTCGCTTGCTGCGGAGTAACACCAAATTGAACATAAGGACTACTCGAATTCTCCAGCTCTGCAGTCATAGCTTCGATTATTTTATCCAAGGACATATGTTTAATACCAGGAGGTGATTGCTGCTGTTCCGCCATGTTGATATTAGTATCTGAAGAAAAGATAAATGTGTTATCAATCTGATACAATTTTGATAAATATCTAAAATTTACTTAATAAAATGGCAAAATGGATAACGTTGCACTTTAAGAAACTTTATGTCAAAAGACAGAATAAACATAGTGTGTTGATTGTAACATAAGGATTTTAAGAATTTCAACTGCTTAACTCGTGTGCAAAACGAGATGTTATAAAAGAATGGCATCTAACAACTTTTATCCACAGTAACACAAGCAGAATGCCAGTCATATGTTTTAAAAAAATGTCTGCTACTGTATTGTTCACATAACCATAGCTGTACCGAGAGTGTTAAGTAACGTCCGCCATTAACGTGCAACTTAAAAATATTCAGCAACGAGCCGGGTACAGTTGTTTCACATTGGCTGAGGCAAATTCGTATTAAATGATTGCTATCGAGAGGAATTCCGTTTAAAATTCCATAACCTAAAATGAATGCCAGCAGACATAAAGGCACAGAACTCACATTCACCAACGAGTTAATCTTTTTCACGTCGCTATCTCATATCCTTCATTTAACACACTCTGCATTAATAACAAAAGTTCATATTTATATAAGATACATCGTTTTACGTTATATACCATGCGGTAAGCAGAGAACCAGACATATTCGCATTCTTTGATATTGTCCGCAATTCGCACAGAATAATCAACAATCATGATACACGAATAACCAGAAGGGACGCGTGTGATCGAAAATTTCTAATAATATAATCGACTTGCGATTGCGCGGCGAATTGTAGCAACATTCGCGAATCAAAATTTATCGGCGAATGTTACCTTTCTAGTTTCCCATCATTTCGTGACATTATATCTTTTTCGCTCGCTCCCCGTATGCACTGCGCATTCGGCTCGCGCAATCTCCGCCGAGACGAGCCCTGTTTCGGTCGCCACTCTTCACTCGATCGGCCATGATCCTGAACGCCGTGTCAAAAGCAGTCGCTGGGGCCTTGAGGGCTTCCAAGCCCTCCCTCCTGCAAAATGAAGTGGCGAAGGTATCGGGCGCCCTTGCTGTCAACAGTGAGTACGCGTTTCGCAATTCAACATTGTGGAAAACTAGCTGAATATTGCTGACGAACGCTACCCCGTATACTCCTTGTCTGTCGTCTCTCGATCTTCGTCCTTTACCTTAATGAAGATACCTCTCGAGAAGATTTAAAGCTGTCATTCGTTCTCGATCGTCTCAGGTTTTAACACAAATTATTCGACTCGATAAAACCGTTCATTTAATGATTATATAATCGCTGATCGATCGCCGCAGGTTTTACTTGCCAACATGGCGGCACGAAGACACGTTCGTTCATTGCGCCTGGATTAGTGATCTGGTTATCTTGCGTATAATCACCGATGCAACCGCTGTTTTTTCGGAGGATGAGCGAAGAATACTTCACTATGTAAAATTTCCTACCTCACACAGTTTACTTGTTGCTTGATTACAATTTTTACGAAAGTTAATTTTACTCCTTACTCCCTCACTTTCCTCTATATTCCATTATTTGAGTAATTTATATCAGAGAATGTGATTCAAAATGATGATGACACAAATTATATAGTACGTTACGCTAATTAAAATATCGATAGAAAAACCAAAGGACTGATTTATCACAATGGTCATATATATATTTTTATGTTATGTAATATATTATAAACTCTCTTGTCACTCTTGCAAAGATACTCGAATGTTTCAAGACTTCTTAATAAAGATACATAGTTCGCACATCTAATTATATATGCCGGATTTTTCTCAATTTTTAATCTTTAATATAGAAAAGGATTATGCATCCAAAGCTGCGGCCACATCTAAGGGTAATGCGCAAGGAAAGGTAGTTGCTGTCATCGGTGCTGTTGTTGATGTACAGTTTGAAGATGCTCTTCCACCTATCCTCAATGCCCTGGAGGTACAAAACCGTACTCCTAGGCTGGTACTCGAAGTTGCCCAGCATCTTGGGGAAAATACAGTTCGCACCATTGCTATGGATGGTAACATTTTTCAAATGTCGCAAGATATATGCTTTGCAATTAATGTACGAAATTAGCAAATTTTTACTAATGAATTCACACAAATATTTAATTTCATTATCTCTAAATCGTGTTAATAATAATTTACTATTGTTTTATTGTGTTAACTGTGTAATTATATATATATATATATATATATATATATACTATATAGTACTAGTACTATAGTATATATATATATATATATAGTAGTCGTTCGATAAAACTAAAGTTTGTATTCTCAACTTTGAGAAATAGTAAAGATATATTATTATATCATAGGTACGGAAGGTTTGGTACGCGGCCAAAGTGTCTTGGATTCTGGATATCCTATTCGTATTCCTGTGGGAGCTGAGACTCTGGGTCGCATCATCAACGTCATTGGCGAACCCATTGATGAGCGTGGACCTATTCCTACTGACAAGCTAGCGTCTATTCACGCGGACGCTCCCGAATTCGTAGAAATGTCTGTCGAGCAAGAGATCTTGGTCACAGGCATCAAAGTCGTGGATCTTCTGGCACCTTATGCCAAGGGTGGAAAAATCGGTAATACATCCTTATCACGAAAATAGAAAAAAAAAGATATCGTCCATTAATAAATTAACGAATCATTTGTTAGGTCTCTTCGGTGGTGCTGGAGTCGGTAAGACCGTACTTATCATGGAACTGATCAACAACGTGGCCAAGGCTCACGGTGGTTACTCTGTATTCGCTGGCGTGGGTGAGAGAACGCGTGAAGGCAACGATCTCTATCATGAAATGATCGAGTCTGGTGTCATTTCGCTCAAGGATAAAACATCGAAGGTAGCGCTTGTATACGGACAGATGAACGAACCGCCAGGCGCCCGTGCCCGAGTGGCTCTCACTGGACTCACTGTCGCCGAGTATTTCCGAGACCAGGAAGGTCAGGACGTACTGTTGTTCATCGATAATATCTTCAGATTTACCCAAGCTGGTTCCGAGGTATAAAAATTCATTATATACAGATTTAAGTTTAACAATCTGACACACAAGTCAGTTTATTTATGATCCATATTGGTGTATAATTCTTCAAGTTTATTCTTATACATTTATATCTCTCGTAATGGTTGGTAAACAGAGAAGTATAATACGTTCAGTCATACATTTATATAAAATCTTATTTTTCGATACATTCCAGGTGTCCGCCTTACTGGGTCGTATCCCATCCGCCGTAGGTTACCAACCCACATTAGCCACTGACATGGGTACCATGCAGGAACGTATCACCACGACAAAGAAAGGATCTATTACTTCCGTGCAAGCTATCTACGTGCCTGCTGACGATTTGACAGATCCTGCCCCTGCCACCACCTTCGCCCACTTGGATGCCACTACCGTATTGTCTCGTGCCATTGCCGAACTTGGTACATATTCCGAGAATTATATCTATTGTACACCGTGGTATGCACCATGACCGATATCCTTAATTACGAATTTATCAACAATGCAGGTATCTACCCAGCTGTCGATCCTCTTGATTCTACATCCCGTATTATGGATCCTAATATCATTGGTACGGAGCACTACAATATCGCCCGTGGTGTACAGAAGATTCTACAGGATTACAAATCGCTTCAGGACATCATTGCCATCCTTGGTATGGACGAGTTGTCCGAAGAAGATAAGCTGACGGTCGCTCGTGCACGTAAAATCCAGAGGTTTTTGTCCCAGCCATTCCAGGTGAGAAATGCATCGCTCTGAACCATTGTGTATATAGGGATTACTTGCGTGAATCTAATTGTTCAGTTGTAAAATTATAACTCTCGATGTAACTTATCGTATCCTTCTAGGTCGCCGAAGTGTTCACTGGTCACGCAGGCAAACTAGTACCATTGCAGGAAACCATCAAGGGATTCCAGAAAATTTTGGGTGGAGAATTAGATCATCTGCCGGAAGTAGCGTTCTACATGGTTGGTCCAATTGAAGAAGTAGTAGCGAAAGCAGAATCATTGGCCAAACAATAAATTAACTTACAGTCATCGTAAAGGAGTCATTGAGAATTTATTCAATTGTTATTCAAAAGTGACCTTCCGATGAAACTTGCATTCTCGACCTTTCGAGATCTCTTCGAATTTTTATCATATCGCGCTAAAAACGGAAGGAAAGAAAATTCTTATCATGTATAATTCATTTTATTCCTATAATCTCTGACACGTGTGTGATTATAAGGAATTATCTTGCAATCATAATAGTCTATTGTTATAATAGACTAGTCATAATACTGCAAAATTACCACACAAGCAGACTTGAAAGGTCGCTTTGCCTCTTACTTACCTTCCTTTTACCTCTTAAAAATAATCGTTCAAAATTACAAGTAAATGAACGCATCGATCAGAATATATATACACTGGAACTTTTGAGATCCTCTAGTTATAATTTACTTGGCAATCTTGTTATTAATGTATATACCATAGAATAATGGTATATGTGTTAGATATTAATAAACATTTCACAAAGACATATTCCTTTCTAAACGTTCATTCAGTTATGAAAGACTCATGTAATGTGTAATAAAAAAAATTTGCCTAACACAATACTGTATATAGAAATTTGTCATAAGTGTTGGATCTAAATAAGGAATAACGCAAAATTATAAATAGAAATAAGGAGAAGAATAAGAGTCCGAAAACATATTAATCTTTATATTATCAGTGGCCTTCATCGAAATCGATCATTGGTTGTGTTAATTTGTACGATCTTCTTAATACCTAGCAAAAAAAACATAAGCGTCAATCTTATATACATGCAGTTTTGTATATTTAAATATAAAGGATACATCCTCAATTCAGCGGATGATAAGTAATCCAAGTAATACAATCATTATCATCCAGTCAATATTTAAAAAAACAGAGTCTATGTAAAATAAAAAAATAATACAGAATTTTGTTACTAAATTTGCAATCTCTGCTAAATGGAAACTCATAAAAACAAGAATTTATCGAGAACACAACTTACATTCCACTGTTTCATATTTAACGAGACAATTGTTTGAGCGCCCGTTTTGTCAGTGGTTTGTTCATCTTGCTGACTCGCTGCCTTGCGATATGGTTGCACGACAAGATTTTCACGTTCACCTAAAAAAAAATAATTATTACCAGATGCTCTTGAGAGAGGTGAAGAGAAAATATAAAAGAATTACCTTTACTCAATTTTACGACTCCATCTTTAATGAGAAAAGATACGTATAACAAATTTCTAATGGTTCTCCCGAAATCGTAGGGATGTAAAATTAATTTAAATAAATCAAGCGGCCTTTGTGTTTCCTTGCAATAACTTATAATTAATTTTCTGATTTTTTGAATGGTTTGTTCTACACTGTCTTCTTCCTTGTTATCCTTCTGTGATACTAGTTTATTCGGCACTATCATTGTTGCCTTCTGTGCTTCCTTCCTTTCAATTTTTTTCCTGCTTACTACCTTTTTTTCTAAAGGCTCTAGTGTACCTGTAATAAAAATTAAAATTATTTGGTTTCATTTTTTTAACAGAAATAGTTATAGCTATCATTTAACTTTCAAGTAATTGATGAAAAATCTACAAATATATTTGTGATATTCTAGAAATATGATATGTGTTATCAGTTACGTTTTAGTATTTACAGCATGTTGCTTCTGTTAATAACTCTGTATATACCAATTGTATAGACCAACCTGATAATGTGTTATAATCAGGAATCCTTCTGAATAACTTTGTTATTTGTGTTTCTAAAAGAGACCAATTCATTGCCTGCTCATCATCCTGTGCCTCCTTCTGTATGTACTTTATCTAGGTAACACACACAGATTTTTAGTTATTTTAACAGCTGTGTGTACTATTTTAACATATTATTTAACATAAACACTACAAATAATTATAGGTATTTATAATATTATTCTTTTTAACAAACTCACTATTTTCTGCGCAAAGTCAATATGGTCATAATCGCGCATTCTTTTTTTTAATGAAACGGCGCAAGTTTTTATAACCTTGGAAGAAGATATCATCATTTGCGAATCGATAAGTACTTCTTGTTGATTGCATACTGAAAACATAATTAATAAAATATTTTATCTAGAAATAATAAAAATGCCAATTATTAATATTCAAATGATGAATTATTTTATATTGTGCGTCACGTTTCAACATTACACAGACATTATCGAACACTTGATATTAACAAGTTCATCAACAACAAAAATTTGAATTTTAATTTTATTTGTTCATTTTACACTTTTATTGTTTTCCGCTCTTTAGATTTTATTATTTTTGTATTAGAATTTCTGGCTCCAATTAACCCTCAAAGTATGCTTTTGGGATATTGTGTAACATACTCCATGTGATATTCTATACAATAATGTATTGAAGTTAGTTATACATACTTTTGTCTTGTACACTTGTTTCATAAGTGACATTATCAGCTTCGACTATTGCCTCATCTAACTTTTTTATTGTAGTAGTATTAATTGCATCATCTATAAAATATTAATTAGTCGTATTCTACACATAAAGTGTAAAAGGATAGGTAAAATAATACTTTACGTAAAATAAATGTTTGCTCTAAGATTCGTCTCAAACAATCCTTGCGTTCTTTAGAGGATCTCATAATGGCCAAGTTTGAAGAATTACTTCGAATGCGTGGCATAACGAAATTTTTAAATTCCTGGATTTTACAGATTTCTTTTCTGTGAAGAGAAATAAATGCATCACTTTACAAACGTGTGTGTGTGTATATGACAATAATTGTTCAATACTGATTATACTAAAGAAATTTACAGAACTTATTATTAAAATGATAAAAGATTGTTCTTTAAATAAAGCATTTTACGTAAATTTTACTGAAGCATATAACATGTGACACATTTTACGTATAAATCGTATAGTATATCGCGATATATTAAAAAGTTTATTATTTTAAAGTCCCAATTCTGCAGCTATTCATGTTCATGTTCAACGTTTGGAAGTAAACATGAAAATTACACAATAAATATCGGCAATATTATTCAGTATATACAATATTTATTTCTTTTTATACAAATGTAAAATACGACGGATCATATTCTCACTCATAACCTAACATGTCCAGTTACCGACACTTTTCTAAACAGACGTATTCATCGAAGGCTTTCCAACAAGTTAACACAGGAATGTGTCCCGTACTTGTTGACCGATAACTATCAAAAAAAAATTACCAGCTCGTGTCGTTGCTATTTATAATATGATTATACCGGCACAACACCATCAAATTCTCTCTCTCTCTCACACTTTTAGTTACGAAAAGTTTGGCGGCACTCCTACAACATTTTCGCTGATATAAAATATAGGAGGTCTGTTCGTTTTCGCAGTACAACAGCATGTAGTGCAGATAGTTCAATGAACTGTTGCACTGAGTCAGGAGGTAGTGTGATCAGTGCAGTACATGAAAGTGTAGCTTGGAAGTGCACGTAAGCGTAACGGAAATTTATACGAAAAGTCTCTATCAAATATGTGGCTTGCATTATATTGAAATGTGTGAAACATCTTTTATATTCCATTTTCAAAAATTGTTAATATTATACACACACATATACACAGCAGAAATGTCCAAACATACCACAAGGATGAATTTAAGATGTCAAGATATCTTTATGGTTTTATATTTATATTTATTTTATATTTAGTCATTAAAATTTATGATCGGTAGGGTATATAATATTATAAATTATTAATAAATTTGCTATATTTAGTTGTATGTTACATTTATCGTTTTCATCTACAATGGGTCGTAATAGTAGTTGTATTACAACAAAATCCTCTTCGTCAGAAGAATCAAATAATGCCATGTGATGCGCCATGTTGTTTACTACACTCTGGCGTTTCAGCGGTGCAGAGAAAACGAACAGACCTTTTCATTGCACTTTTGCACTGAACTGAACTATTCTGTACAGTCTTTTCCAGTGTGGTTCAGTTCAGTGCAGTTCTAATGCAATTTTAGTGTAGTGAAAAAAACAGACCTATAACCATTCTAAGGTACACAAGATTCGTAGGAAGATCTGTACGTACGAGGTGTGATCAAAAAGTAAGGTGACTTTTTGAATTTCGCGCGCTCTGTACACTCTAATTTCAAAATTTTTTTTTGTTGTTTGGTACCTCGTCACGATCATATGTTCACAGTTTTGACTATATAGCATGTGTTGTTTTTATGTGAGAGGCATAAAGGTTAGACTCGTGTTTGTGTGCTCGGCGATTTTTTGCTGTTGAAAATAATGGAGCAGAGAGTTTGTATTAATTTTTGTGTAAAAAATGGTATTAAATGTTCAAAAACTTTTGAAATGTTGACAGTGGCGTACGGTGAGTCAACTTTGAGCAAAAAAAATGTTTATAAATGATATAAGTTATTCCAAGAGGGCCGAGAAAATGTTAACGATGAACCTCGCTCTGGACGCCCCAGCACGCCCCATCAAAAATCGACGAAAATGTTCAGGAAGTGAAAGAAATTGTGTTGAAAAATCGTTGAATCACGATTAGAGAAGTAGCTGATCTCTTAACATATCGTTTGGTTCATGCCAATCAATTTTAAAGGATGTTTTGAGTATGACAAGTGTGTCAGCGAAATTCGTTCCAAAATTGCTTAATTTTGATCAGAACAGCATCGCATGAACATCGCCCAAGACATGTTGAACGACGTCAATGATGATCCTGATCTGCTTAAAAGGGTTATAACTGGTGACGAATCATGGGTATATGGTTATGACGTCGAAACCAAAGCCTAATCATCCCAATGGAAGAGCCCAGGAGAGCCAAGACCGAAAAAGGCACGCCAAGTTCGTTCGAATGTGAAGGTTTTGCTCACAGTTTTCTTTGATTACCATGGCGTTGTGCATCGAGAATTCTTACCACAAGGTCGTACGGTAAATAAGGAGTATTACCTTGAGGTTATGCGGCGTTTGCGTGAATCAATAAGAAAAAAACGGCCGGAAGTGTGGAAAGAAAATTCATGGATTTTGCACCATAATAATGCACCTGCGCACACGTCGTTACTAGTGAGTAGTTTTTTGGCCAAAAACAATACTACCGTCATGCCTCAGCCACTGTATTCACCAGACTTGGCCCCCTGTGTTTTTTCCTCTTCCCAAAATTGAAAAGGCCCATGAAAGGACGAAGATTTGCGACGATTGAGGAGATTAAGGCTGCATCGCTGGAGAAGCTCAAGGCAATACCCAAAAGTGCATTTCAGAAGTGTTTTGACGACTGGAAAAAGCGCTGGCACAAGTGCATTGTATCAGAGGGGGATTATTTTGAAGGGGATAACATAATTTTGGATGAATAAATGAATATTTTTTTATAAAAATGAAAAGTCACCTTATTTTTTTATCACACCTCGTATAAATTTGAAGAGGAAGTACTCCGACGTTATCGAGATCAGCCCTGCAGAAGCACCAGAGACATTGCACACGCCATGGGTGTAGATCATCTATTGGTAGAGCAAGTTCTACACGAGCACTTTCACCTTTATCAGCCTCAGAAGATACAAGAAATGAAAATGGATAATTGCAATCTACGTGCTAATTTTTGCCGTTGGTTCATTGAGCAACCTGAGGAAAAACCTCATACTTCATACGTTCTATCCTATTTACTGATGAATCTACCTTCATCATAGAAGAAGATTCCAAAAACAATGATGTATTGGAAGAAGTAAAACCTGGCACTAAGCATGTCAAAACTGACCAAGATTGCTTGGTTATCAATGTATGGGCAGGAATTATCGACGACCATCTAATTAGTCCTTATATTTTTCCTACCTAAATCAGTGGTAAAGTTTACCCTAACGTTTCTTCAAAATACATTACCTGAACTATTGGAAGATGTGTCTTTTGAAATCTGTCGCCGAATGTGGTTTCAGAACTGCGGCCTGTCACCATATTTCTCTTTCATCGTCCATGAGTACCTGAATAAGACCTTTGGCAACAAGTGGATTGGACGCCCAGTAGCTTGGCCTCCTCGCTTCCCAGACTTGACTCAGGTGAACTTTTTCCTGTGGAGATACCTGAAGAGCCTGGTATATGAGACTCCAGTGAACAAGAAAGAAGAGCTTGTGGAAAGAATCATGGTAGCGTGTAAAACCATCCGGGTAACTCCGGGAATCTTCGAAAAAGTGCGGCAGAACATGATCAGCCGGTACAAATCATGCAACGAAGTCGACGACTGTCATTTTGAGCAGTTTTTGTGAGGTCATGTAACAAAAGAAAACAAGTATGTTCTTGAGACACGAAAAATGGTGTTTTCGAAGTTAAAAGGTGTTTGCAAATTTTCTCAGTGCCGACAAGTGATCGCTACAACAATGACCGATCTTTCTATCCCTGAGCACTGTAACGTCAATTCAATAATATCCTGTGCACACATACATGAAAAAAATTGTATAATAACGTATTCTCTTAAAGTAAGAATTAGTATTACATAATATATGTGGAAAATTTCCCAAAATTTTTCATTAGCTACACTTAAGTGCTGTTAAAATGAATTTTTGTAGGAATTATTCTATCTCGAAGAAGATATGTTTTATAAAACTCTAATGCATTTCTTGTATAAATAAAGAATATTAACTCTTTCCGGTCGTAATAGTTGTAAGCATGGGTATCTTGCCCGGAATTCAACCGGAAAGAGTTAAAGAACCAAAGTTTCCCATGACCATATTGAAAAATGCACATAAAAATATAAACTTGTTAATTTTACTGTATTCTAACTTTAAACTCAGCGTCCTTTCAAAAAAGTATCAAATTTAATTTTCTTTCAAAACACCGCTCTTTATTATATTGCCGTATCGCATGTATTTAATCATTTCTTAATAGGTTTATACAGCAAAAAAAATATAAGAAAGTTAGGTTGGTATATTTTTTTTATTTTCCCTTTTTTTCATGATGATAATAATATAAACAAATTTCCATTATTTTAACAATGATTTTCTTCAAAATATATTACAGATTTTATAATACTTATGCTACAAAATCGTTTATAGTAACGATTGATTCCTAAATCTTTGTCACGCCCGCGTGCTTTTGTTGCCTATTATCTGTGCCTATTCATTTCGCATATTATACATATTTAATATAGAAAAACTTTACATAATATAAACCTTTCTTTATTAAAAAGCTCAACAAATTTTATGTAAATAATACGTTTTTTTTAACAATCTATCATATTAAACGACCATCTGTGCCCAGAATTTTACTCCCGACTTACTACGTTAACAGGTAACAGCTGTTTGAAATTAAATAAATTATTTATTAAACAAATTTTACAATTTGAATAGACATGTAATTTGTAATTAAATAAAATAAGAGTTGAAAAAAGATATATATATATATATATATATATAAATTTGTATATGAATTCTCAAGATTACAAGTCCGAAAACAATTCTTATGTTATTTAAATATATATATATATTACGAACTTACTTAAAATTATTTATTTTGTTACTACTCAAATTTAATAAATTATACTTGCATCTTTTCAAATAATATATGAACTTTGATTTTTAATCCAAAAAATATTAGTGTATCATATTTCAATTCACATATACTTACACGTTATAAAATTTAAAGCAGTTTTTGTATGAAGTTCTTTTGCAGTACTAATTTAATTGATTATATAAAAAGAAGTAAGAAAATAAATTAATGTACACTATATTAATTTAAAATAAATTCCTCTTGTTGCAATGTTGTAATTAAATCTTTTTTTTCTCTCGATCGTGAAGATTGTTTTCAAGATATTTTCATCGTAATTTATATTCTTAAAACTATTCGAAAAATTAAATAGGCAATATTTTAAAGTATATCCTATGATAAATTGAAATTAAATATATTCTTATGCATATACAAAGATATCCTGCAATGAGTAGGATAACCGGAAAGACGTAATTTTGATGATCATCGCCGAGATAAATTTAACGACGTGGGAAATCGTGCAAATTTATGAAAACACAAAAAATTAGTTTTTCAAAATCAATTTCTTTAACAGTGGTCTTCGATAAAAAATTTGATTTTATATTTTATTTTTTAAATATAAAATCACTTTCTTCTCGGTTTTATATCATTGAAACCCATTGCGATCATCCTTTAATTATTTTTCCTGCATATTCTACTTTACAACATATATCATACTTACAGTAAATAGCACAGATTCACTAAGGCGTAAGATTTAGGAATCCTTGAAGTCTTTTTCTGTATCGGTTATGTAATGAGATGAAATTTATCAACAAGATGAGGATATACGCCTGCAGATTTAAAAAGCTAACACTTGCGACGGATTTGTACAGTCGCCTATTGTCATTCTATGCATTGCCATTTCTGTAATACCATGGTAATGAACAAAAGCAGCTGCAATTACTAGTACATGGAAGATTTGGTGACTCTGAAACTAAATTTAAAATATATCTGTATAATACACACACACACACACACACACACACACACACACACACACACACACACACACACACACACACCACGTAATATAGACGAGATAAAACAATCTTGATTCTACATAAAAAAAAAATAGATAACATTTTAATAAATCTTACCCAAATATCAAATTTTCCTGGAAAGAAACGTTCAGGTACCCTTAAAGCATAAAATAATGCACCTAATATATACAAACATCCCATTAGTATTAACCATCCAAGGGATGCTTGACTAATCGCCTTGAACCAACCTTCGGCGACAGCATAATGTACCGCTGGTATTACCTGTATGAAAATATGTGTTAATACCTAGTGTAACGTGTGTATATTTGGCAGATATATGTTATGAACATAACAATTTTACTTACCCCACTAAGCCCAAATCCCATAAAAACTCCTGCTCTAAGTGGACGATAGTTTGGTTCACCAAATCGCTCCCACAATGATACAACGATACTGGTTATACCAAGGACAACCACCACAGACAGATAAATTAGTTTAGGTTGATAGTCGCAATAAAATCCGTAATAAAGCCATGGTACAAAACTACCCATAATAAGCATAGCTATGCCACAATAATCTAACTTTGAAAATAGCTTTCCAACACATTCGCTGTGGCAATGAACTGTGTGAAAGGCAAACGACATTCCTAGGCAAATTATAGCACCAGCAAAGAAGGTACCAAATACCAATTTTTCTTCCAATTGAATTTCTATAGGAGGTTGTGTTAGAAAAAATATAGCTATACCAATAAAGGCAACGCAGCCTGTAAAGAATAATATATCTTATGAGCAGAATTCACATAACCAAAAGTCACAGAATATGCTTGAAAGAATATGTAGCTACCATATATGCTTCTTTCCAGAAAGTGCACATTCAATACATTCAGTGTCTTATTTAATATTCTGTATCAGTAAAAAAAAGGCTCACCTAGCAAATGTGTCCAGATATTACCAGTTTCAGTATGAATTCGAAAAATACTTTTAAAGCACGCATAAAACGAGGGTAATGGTGGCCTGTGGCCGGCGTGCAAGAAATCATTATCTTGCAACCATCTTGGCAGATTTCTAAAATGACATTGTTTCCAGGATGCTTCCCATACCTGTCAATAAATTATTATATTAACTAAGTCAAAAGACGGAAAATTTAACTATCAATAGCTGCCTTGAACTAACAATACCATCCTATAACAGGAATTCATTCTGAATTTTCTTAACTGTAACTGGCAGCATAAGAATATATTCTTATTTTACAACTATATTGTTACAGACATTTTTTTACCTTTCGAACAAACTCTTCAGCCTGCTCTGCTGCATTATGAGCTAATGCTCCCAAATCAATTTCATCACTTAATACGCCTGCTTTCAATACTTCGGTCATCTGTAATTGAAATGAGATATATGCTTGTTTACTATATATAGTTGGGCAATATTATATTTATATTCTAACAAAAAAGAAAAAAACAAACCTCACAATCCAAAAGATGATCATCTTCTGGAGTTGAGGGTAAGGGACATCCAGCTCCATCTTCCTCTTCTGCCAAACAACTTGCATCATCATCTTCTAATAATTCTTTAACTTCGTGTAAACCAGGTATTTCACTATTTAATAATACACGATCACTCCACGGAATGCGATGTCTTACTCCTAAATCTCCTGGCAAGTGTTCTTCTTTTTCTTTAGCTTCCAGAATAACATCTTCATAGTGCGACATGATTTAGTATAAACTTAATTGATTTCAACTCTGTGAAAAAATTGATCAATTAAATTGTGTGTGTGTGTGTGTGTGTGTGTGTGTGTGTGTGTGTGTGTGTGTTAGTTTTATTTTACATATACAGTATACTTGTTTCATTGAAAAGAGAACTTTTATTAGTATAAAAAGGAACGTTTATTTTAAAAATTATAAGTGTATCTATTAAATTTCTTATTGAAACAAATTCTTAAATATAAAACTTCAATATAATATTATTTCTAAGCATTTATTAACATCTTTTGTAATTATATTACAAAATTTATATTTGCCACAGATCTAAATATAGAATATATTTAATATGCATATATTTGACAAGCTATATATGTTTTGCACAACAGTTTTTATAAGAAATAAGTATTGTATGATACTGAGTAATAAGTGAAGTACCTTTGTACTTCGTATAAAGGTGGCAGAGAAGAAAGAATTAATATTAAAGCTATTAGAACAAAAAAACTGGTTTTAAATATGATCAATAGTGAATCATTAACATAAATCTGATCTTTGGGAAGAATGGATTACCTTAGGTTAAGTCTTCTCCATTCAGCTTAATAGCAACATACTTGACTTAATACACACTTTAAAGAGTACTAACTTTCTGTCTATATAAAGATTGCAGACTTATTATATAAGACACGATAAATTAGTATTCTGGTTATTGCATCCGTCATATCAACTGACCATTTAACCTTCTTAGAGCAAGGTTATTTTTTATATAACAATCATATTCTGAACTACGTAAGCAAATCAGATTCTTTATTGTACATGCAATTGTGAAAAATAATAAATTATAAAAATGTGCAACAGACGTGAAATAATATGTAAATATATTTAATTATTAAGATATAATTGCCACGAAAGCATAAACACGAATACAATTTCCTATGCTTACCAGTCACACGACGATTCTTGCGATTCCTTCACATTTACGTAAACATACCTTTAAAATTTTTAGATTGCAAAACTATGAGTGGCTTAAAAAATCACGTTTTCTACTTCGTTGTAAACGTTTACACGTTAATATAAGTACAATGTCCAATATACACACACAGGTATGCATAAATATATGATATTATAGACTGTGTTCCAAAATTCACCGTCAGCGTTGAAAATCCATAGTTCATGCCACATATACTATAGATTTTCAGCACTAGCAGTAAATATTAGGTGCGATCCACTAGAAGTTGCAAACGCTTTTAAGTACTCAAAGAGAAACCATGATTGGCCTATACGGTGCTTCAAAACACCTGTAAGGCCTAATAGATCACACATATAATGTTAGTCCATTTGACGCGACAGAAATTTGAAAGGGTTTTATTCCGGGTCTATATTACCCCTTGTCCACAATCTTGCTTTAAGAAATAAGCAGTAATCAAATTAACTAACCACGGTCATTTATTAAAAGAATAATCTATCGTGATTGGTCAATTTGTTTACGTCTTAAAGCAACATTGCAGACAACGGGATAGGTGTAAGTAAACTTTAAGCTTTGACTAATCGATTATTCCTTTCATAATCGATTATGATTGGTTAATTTCTTACAGCTAGAAACTTCCTACACCTATTGTAGGTCCAGACTTAAGTCCGTATCAGCCAACGGATTAGAATTAAAATTGGATTGAAATTTTGCCAATTAGAGCAAAAAAATCATTAAATTCAAGTTTAGTGAACTTTTCTCTGATTGGTCAAATTTCAATTCAATTTCAATCTCCAATCCGTAGTCTAATACAAGCTTTATAACCATAGACCATAGTAAGAATAGACCGTGCATGAAGCGCGAGAACTGAAGATCAGATAGAAAGAGACGGACAATAGATGTCGTATAGCTTTCTCTCTCTAATAAGGAAAGAGTAGGGAGAAAGAGAAAGAATAACGTTTTCCTTCTTGCAAAAGGAATTAATGCCGATCAGTGCAGAATGATCTTAACTCATAGTATAATTAATCCTTAAAGGTGACTTTCACCAACCTCAATTCGGTCAAGTGACAGTTAACGGTGTTAGCCAATCATATTGATCAGTTCAGCTAATTGGTTACTACGATTGGTCAATTCCGTTGAGTTAATCGTCGGTTAACCGAACCGAGGTTGATGAAAGTTACTCGAAATTTTGTAAAGTTGGCGATCTTTATTACTATCATATTGGTGCCTCTGATCATCGCCTAATAACATAAACCGGGAATTATTGAAGTTAACGCTAACCTCAAAATATTGTTTCCAAAAATCACCTATTATACAAGACGAGAGGTTAACCGAATGTAAGATACTTCATATATATATATATATATATATAATTTTATTTAAATTTAATTAATGTATTAAGATATGTATACATATATATATTTAAGTGTATAAAGATATTTATATTACTTCATTTTTATATGTTAAATCCCTCAGTAATTTGTCAAAATATACAATTTTTGTAAAATAATTTATGTTTATATTATATATAAGTTACATATTTTCTAGTGTTTTAAATTTTCAGTAAAAATGGATATTCGCCCAAACAATACCATTTATATCAACAATTTGAATGAGAAGATAAAGAAGGATGAATTAAAAAAGTCATTGTACGCTATCTTCTCTCAATTTGGTCAAATTCTGGATATTGTGGCTTTAAAAACATTGAAGATGCGTGGGCAAGCTTTTGTTATTTTTAAGGAAATAGGGAGTGCAACAAATGCGTTGAGATCTATGCAAGGATTTCCATTTTACGACAAACCAATGGTGAGAATAGACATCATACACGGAACTCTTATCTTCCTTTTTTATTTTTTGTATTTATGTTAAAAAAACAGTACCTTTTATGTATATTTTACAGTAACGTGATATTTACACTGAATTATATATGATTTTATAGAGGATACAGTATGCCAAAACTGACAGTGACTTAATAGCCAAAATGAAAGGTACTTTCGCAGAACGTCCGAAGAAGCCAAAACGAGTCGTACCAGCAGCGGATGAGGAAGCTAAACGTGCTAAGAAACGTGCGAAAGAACAGGCAAAACATTCGCAACAAATTGGTTATCACGCTGGTGTACCTCAACATCCAGGACTTGTTAATACAGCTGTGCCCGAGCAACCACCAAATCAGATATTATTCTTAACAAATCTACCGGACGAGACAAGTGAAATGATGTTATCGATGTTGTTTAATCAATTCCCAGGCTTCAAAGAGGTACGTTTGGTACCTAATCGACATGATATTGCGTTTGTCGAATTTGAAAATGAAGTTCAGTCCGGAGCAGCAAAGGATGCTTTGCAAGGTTTTAAAATCACACCATCGCACGCGATGAAAATATCATTTGCAAAAAAATAAGTTGTGGAACTATTTTCTACTATTAATATTTAAGTAATATATAAATTCGATCGAATAGATATTTCTATAAAAATTAACACATTGCAAGCAACTTTGATCATCTGTAATTTACAGAAAAATGTATTTTATTTACCACTATGTCATTTTGTGGCATTCAACAAATACAAATTTACTCTAAGGTAACTTATACTGTATCATTCCGTGTCCTGCCAAATATTTAACAATATGTGATAGACTTTATTGTAATTTGAACATTAAATTCAGTATACAAAGAATATATGTTTTATTCGCTCGAAAATATTTGCACATTCACAAATATAAACCTTCGAGTAATTTAAAAGGAGAGGAGGAAAAAAATAAGAGATTTTTGGAATAAAGTATATTTATTATAATGAACCTTTTTTTTTTGATCTCACGAATATGCAAATATATATGCAAATATACATGTAATGCAAATATACATGTCGTTTACTTTCACGTATTTCTGGTAAATTTGTGTACACGTTGTAATTGTATCTGCAACACGAATAGCATACAGCATATTATTAAAAACGATATGAATGACATATATATTACATATACATAAGCAAATACATATTTATTTCTCATTGTCGCAGTTAGTATACGCAGTAATTATTTGGAAAGCTAACTGGTTAATTTACAATTACAAAAGGAGTGTACAATATACTGATGCCAAATGACTACTATTATTCATTATATATTACGTCTTTACGGAACGCATGAAATGACTAAGGTTACGCCAAGCGATAAAAAGCAACGTGAACGAAAGAGCCAAGGAATGATAAAAGAATATATAATATATATGGAGATATAAACGTTGCATTATTGCAGGCGTCCGTAAGACACAGATCGCATTTGTTCATTTCTATGTGTTGATTGTTCTCTAATTTCCCTTCTATCGTTTTGCACGGATCGATGGATTCCGTTTTAGCCGTTTGGCATGTCCTTATGGTAACGTCTTGTTTCAAAACTAAAAAAAAAGAATATATATGTGTATATATGTGTGTATGTGTATATATATGTATGCGTGTACAGGATTCCCTAACTAATTTTAGTTTCCGCAGTGTGCAGGAAGAACGGGTGAAACTAAGCAGAAAAGTCATGTATCATTTTGCAAAATTTACAATAGTTAATGAGAGTTAATTATTTTATGTCCCAGCTAATGAGACGGCACAGGAAACGGTAGGCCGAACTCTGTATAAAGAAAAATGGCTTACTTCTAAAGATCTCCTAGAAACGATGAGCATCAACAGATTTCTATAGGCGGAATAACGCGGTGAACAGCGAACAGCATGTGACAAAGAATTGAGTACACCGAAAAGAATCATGCCTCTCGTTATTAGTTGATACTCATCGTTACTAGGAGATCTTCAGAAGTAAGCCATTCTTTTTAATACAGAATCCGGCTTCCAATGCGCACATTAGCTCAGACAAAATAATTAATTCCTCATTAACTATTGCGAATTTTGCAAAATAGCAGTTCTCCGCTCAATTTCACCCGTTCTACTTGCACTGCGGAAATAGAGATTAGTTTGGGACACACTGTATATATATTGGAACAAGAGAATGCAATCAATCGAAGATTTTGAAGGAAGTTATGCAATCTTTATATTTTACTCGATCATTTTTTAAAATTAAAACATCTACGTGATTCGTATAAGGGAATGTGTATTGTGTCGATCATATTAATTTATCTCACTCTGTCCCCGGCTACTTACTATGGAGGGTCATTTTGGAGCATGCCATGTTCATGTTTGGAAAGTTTCGGTAGTCCTGCAACCCCTCATCCATGTCGAAAAACCACGTGGTCAAATTGAGGATCTTGTGTTGTTTGATCTTCAATTGCCATTCTCTCATCTTAGTACCGGTACATTCCTCTGGTTGCAAGTTTGGTTGCAAGTCTGTTGTCAGTTCAGAACCGCATCCTTTGTCTGATAGCGAAGTGCACATATAGCACTTCAGATTGTCTGTAGAGAGGAAACATGAATAATAAGTCCTTTGGAATAAAACGAGATAGTCGTATTGCGCGCCCTACATTGATAAAAAAGTCACATTCTCTCTCTCTCACATTCTCTCTCTCTCTCTCACTCACTCACTCACTCACTCACTCACTCACTTATTCTCTCCCTCCCTCCCTCTCTCTCTCTCTCTCTCTCCGCTTAGGAAATAAATATGATTCTTCTTAGCGCTTTCAGAAGATCTTTGATATTCCTTGTTTGTTCCCGCATTTTACATAAAGGATATGACGATCAAATTCCCTTCGAACAAAGTCAGCGGTTTTCAAGAAAAAAAGTTTCGTACTCCCTTTCTTTCTATACGAGAATCAACACTTTCTTTACATCGAATGTAACTGTTTCTATTTATCATCTTCTTTTAAATTCTCTTCAGCTTATCACATTTGTCGGATTTTTATTTGAAAAATCCTTCAAAATTATTGGTAACTTTAGAAAAACTCGGTGAAAAAATAATAAAATTTTAAACGTACAATGAAATTTTAATTTTTCCACATGTCTATATCATTTCTACTCAAACTGATTCGAATTCTTATTTAGGTCGCAAAATAACGATATGTGGCGCCATTCGTCGCGACTCTCTATCGCTCTCTATCCGTGCGCCATTCGTATCGACTCTCTATCCGTGCGTCTATGCACATATGTATACAACGCAACGAGGACTTTGTTCTCTACACAACTTTCTTCTCACTTTGTTTTTCTCCTTTTTAAATAAATGTTTTTTAATAAACCAAAGTGCACACACAAAAGTGCAAAAAGAGAAAAAGGAAAAAAAAACCATTCTCATTTCATTAAAAAACATCATCTCATTAAAGAACATTTTTTATAGTTTGTAGCTTCATAGTGTAAGTACAAGTTTTGGTGATATTTTTTCTATTTGATATTATGGTATGTATATGCTTTACTTTTCAAAGATGGAATTTTCTACACTGCTGTAACACATTAAATTTTTGCATGTTGCTACGTAAATTTTTTTTCTACTGATTACGCGTACAATGTCTATTTTTCACTACGATTTTACTATTTTTAATTACCTTTTTATTTTTCTGCTTCTTTTTCGAAAAGTTCCATCGGAATATTTCTCTATAAACATATGTGAATTTGACAAGGATACCGATGACGCACAATCGTTTCCCTTGCTTAACAAAAATTGTACAAGCTACACCAAGCAAAATAAAAAAAACAAGCAATGATCCTTGAACATATTTTTATTCTTCTCGGCGTATTACCGTAAATGATGAAAATTAACGTCACCTGACTGAGCCGCCGTGACAAAGGCTAAAGCGACAAATGATATCGCGATCCTTCGATGCATCCCGCTTCTTTGATGGTATAACTTTCGTCCTTGGTGACAGAAACGTAAGTTGCGTAGATAAAGGACAACGCACGTCGAAAGCGAGTTGTAGTCCTGTGGACAGTCTGATCGCGAGTATGCGCGAAACCCTGCGGGAGCTTTTCGTTTTCCACGCTGCTTTGACCCCCGCCCTCTGTCTTCTCCTACCGCCTCGGTTTCCTTGACATTTTATCCTCCATCGTTCAGCGAGCTTTTCCGTAACGCGCAGATTCCGCCTGTTTTCTGGTATCTTCCAGGATCTTCGGATGTTTTTCTCTTCGCTAATACTAATCTCGCTTGATTGATAACAATCATAATACTGTTAATGAAACCAAAGGAATGTGAGCTAGTATAGAACGTGAGCTAGTATAGAATAAAATTACCCGAATAATATCTCGACGAGCCACTCTCCCATTGAATAAATTTCGTTGCCTTAATCCGTTGCATCTCATACGAAACAGTAATCAATGAAATTCAATATATTTGCAAGACATTTATTTTTACAGTGTAAATGGCATTGAAAATTTGCGCCGGAATCTAAAACTCACAAAGTGCTGATATCAAACGTGATGAGTCAGCATAAAGTGTGGACGTCGTGAATTTGCAATTCTCAAAAGTAGCCATTAATCGAAATTGAATGCGTTATACGCGTTCAATGGGGGATAATACAGGGTTAAGAAGGGAAGGATGACAAAAAGGGGAGAGAGCGTAGCGCAGGTCGACGCCGTGGTGTCTGTCGGAGCGTCGTAATGTCGCGCCACGCCGCGCCGCGGCGACGCCAGTGACGCCGTTTGCCTAGTTCTCGATTTTCAGCTTGGCTATCGCAAAGAAAAAATCTCATAGAGGAAAAAATATTTTCCGCGTTGCCTCTTTTTCATGTAACTTTTCCTAACTTTCCCTCCTACCGTTTCTCGTGTCCTCCGTTCAAAAAATCACTAGTCTTATCATATTCTTTGCCTTCGATGTCTACATCTTCGTCGTTTCTTTCGTTGTATAAATAGCCTTTATTAGAATTCATCTGAAATCTCGTCTCAAATGTTTGTAATTAAAGTGAAATGTGAAGGAGCGATCGGGTCGTAATCGTTACCTCCTTTCACTATCGGAAAAATATTGCGTCAATGGTCAATTTGTTTATGCGTATCTAAGAAAAAATGAAGATCGCATTTTGGCTGTGTTGAGTAGAAAAAGCAGCTTAGTAAGCACTTTCCGCTGCGCTGCCAACTGCTATGCAACTGTTGTAAAATTTTCTGCTGAACAACTGAACTTCTGCAGAACGACTAAACGGCTCCGCTAAATCTAGCTGTTTACTAGCTTTTCCAATATGTTTACTCTCAGCTATACAGTATTAAAATTTTCTATTATCCATTACATGCCAAAAGAAGATAGAATGACGCTTACAACGCATGAGCGCTCAGAGCGAACGTAGCCAAAGTAAAAAAAAAAAAAAAAGGAGAAATGACGACTGCTTAGTAAACATATTGAAAAAACATAAATCGCTGGTTTAGTTGTTTAGCAGTAGATTTTTAGACAACGGTTACAAAACTGCTGGCAGCGTGTAACACAAAGTGTTTACTAAACTGCATTTTCTGTTGAACGTAACTATATTGTTACTTTTACTACGCTTATAATATGTCTTAACACTTTTATTATTAGAGTTATGTAATTCACCAAGTGTTAAGACACATGTGCTGGTTTATGCATACAGGGTGTCCTAGAACTCAGTGGACAAATCTCATGAGCACGTAGAACGGATTAAGATGAACAAAAATTCGCAAACAACATGCCGAATTTCGAGTTATTAATTACTGAAAATGGCTATGTATAGGGATTTCTCCAATTTTCCAATACGTGCTCATGAAATTTGTCCATTGAGTCCTGGGTTACTTTATATATGTATTGTATATACAATTTCTCTCCTATATATACACATAAGTAAAATAATGTAATTTTATAAAATAAAATTAATAATATAATAAATATAGTAATAATAATGCTTTATTATGTATATAACATAGAGAACACGCACCTGAATGAATGAGTTTTTCAATACATCCGCTATTTTGACTATACTTATTTTATATTTCTGTATTTATAATAGATTAAACGATTAACCGCATCCTAATATATCTCACGCATATTTCTGCACGTGTCTCTTCGCAGAGGAATACTGTACAAGAATTGCGAGTTAAGTTTCACACGCATATTGCCCACATTACAAGTGTATTATACAAAGTATTATACAAAGTACGCATAGCGCATGCACGCATAAAAAAGATGATGTAACTCGCATAACAGTGATGTGGCCACTTGGAAACGCTTTAGAAAATTTGCGTCGCTCTCTTCATTGACCGATCATCGCCTGGCAATATAGTAATCAACAATCACGAAGAGCGTACACAGAAAGTAGAGGCTGGATGAGCATCGTTGTGATCGATTGCAGCCGTATCCCACGCATTCGCAAACAAGTTGATAACTATCTCGACTGTAGCGTCCTCGATAACATTCATTTTGGCTATTGCGTGATTTCGCGCATTCGCGCATGGTTAGGTTGTTGTGCGAATCCATAAAGTAATCTGCGGAGAATTGTATTGATATTTCAATATTATATCAGGTAGAACTCGAACTGTTGATTCCAACGTGATACGCTTTACTCAGGATGTGAGGTATATCGCGAATCAACTCCATTAAATGATCACGAAAATTCGCAAGTTACTGTCCCCAACTGCTTATGGTTAGCAGGTACTGGCGGATGGGGGAAGCTAAATGCGAGAGACGGTAACTTGGTATTGGTGATAATACTCGAATATACTCACACACATAAACGGTTTTGCGACAATAGGGATGACCCGATGGACACGTTTTCAGGTATTTAAAGTGTACTTTGTTAAGGGTGCAATCCTGGTTCTTTTTGCTACTACACTGATAACATTTGATCGCAATACATTCTTTTTTCCAATAGGTACGGTCGATAGATGCCAATACGACATGTAAAAAATTATGTAATGATAAAAAAATCTGCATTAGTAAAAAGATATGTATAATATTTCAGCATAGGTGTTTCTGAAAAAAAAAGGTGAAAGGAAAGAAGAGTTTTTTCTCTATAACTTTTCTTTAACAAACCGAATGTGTGTGTGTGTGTGTAAACAAAATAGTTATTGGTCACATTGTTATAATATATAGTCTGTTATTTTAGCTGAACTGGCTGCACTAGTTCAAGAAATTTACAATACACATCGAAACTTATAAAGCGTACGATTCTCACGCTTCGGTATATATAAATTTGTTGAACTAGTGCAGCCAATTCAGCTATAAAAAACGGACCACTATATTAGACGTTAACCTCTTTCAATGTTGTGTCCGGTTATTGAAGTAATTGAATAAAAAGTTACTCTCATTTAACCCTTACCGTTTTGGAAAATGCATAAAATCAATAATATTTGCAATATATGCAGTCTTATATGCATTGTAAACTGTGTTTCTTCATATAGGTCATACAGCATCGAAAGAATCAAATGATTGCAACAGAATCCACATCCTACGACTAACCGTCTTTTGTAGTAGCTGGTTATCATAAATTTAGGAGATAAACTACCTCCGTAATATAAAATTAACATGAACCAAATATTTTTCATCTCACACTAACTGCACTAGTGAAAATTGAGTAGTACAATTTATATTTTATCCGCGAAATCAACTGTGCGTTGTATATTGACATAACCGCATACATTAGTCGCAGTTTTTTTGTACTTTACCCTCTGACATATGTATACAACTTATTCGCAAACTACTCTTACCAAATGTTTCATTGTATTCGGATAGATCGGAAATGTGCGAACGTAAAAACGTAAAATTGTATCAACAAATTAAATCCTGCCGAAGGGGTTATAGACTTTGCACCGGATCTTTACGAAATATGTTCAATACGAAGTTGGCAACGTAAATTGATTTGTATCGATATTTATCTCAATATTTAGATAATCATTGCAGTCATGTAAAATATTGGCAGCTATTGAGCACCTCAATGTTTACTCATACGATACCTTCCTTGTTTATCTTTCCGATAACCATATGCATATCTATATTTGTCCACCCTCTATCGACCGATATATCCCGGGCAGCAATTTGTTGGCTAACCGACATTCGGCCAACAGCTAGCCAATTTGTCCTATTCGGGATGTAAGACAACCCTCAGGATTATTTGTTTATGATATATCTTAAGCGGAACATGCGAAGTAAAATTCGTATATTCATGTGCTGAAGAGTCTTTTAAAAAAACTCTTATAAGAGAGCAGGTTCTTAGAAAATATATATTTCACAGCCTTGAGCCGTTGTTCGTAAGAGTCGTTATTGCAATAGTCGATCGCGGCGTTGCAATCAAATTTACTCACCAAGAAAATATATTTGCTTTTTTCGCTCTATCGACGATCCCGACTATTACGAGTGAGCTACTCCTTGAAGCGGCGCTTGTAATACAGCACGGGTTTATAAGAGCGAAAAGTATGTCAACATGTCGGCCGTTAAAACGCTAATTACGTTAATACCAGCTATAACGAAAAATTATATACTCTGTATTTAATATCAATTCGCATCTCTATACTATCGCGGCCATAAATATGGTGCGTTACAATCAGCGACAACGCAATGAAGGTAAAATATTGCTCGCAATATCACTCGGGGTTTGTTTTGCGATTTATCTACATATCGGAAGTATACAAGACGGAGGTCGGCGACAGAAAAATCCGCGGTATTTGCATTATTTTATTCAAACACACAACACGCAAATACATGAGATGATGACTACGTGTGACAGTTTCGTGACGTTGAGCATGTCACAGGAAGATGAACATTATCCACTCAACGTGCTCCAAACCATCACTTTACTCTCCATTTGAACGTGAAGCTGTTCGTATTATCCGCAGCCTTATCTATTTAACCTATATATTCGTGACAACTTTTTTAGAACAATTTTTCTCCCAGTTTCCTACTAAGAGTCGGATGTTCCATGGATATTAGATTCTGCTACATGTGTACTTCACAACATCACTAAGTAACCAACATTTACAACTCTGTTTTCTACCTGAAAGTTACCAATTCTATTTTATTTCTCGCTCATTTACTTCGGCGTTTTTCAAGATTCTTCTCAATTATCGATTGAATTCTTCCCTGAAGAAATTTCGTTGGCAATTAAAAGTATTGGTATACTTTTGGTATACTTAAGTGACGTGACCTCCATAGCATTTATTTTTGCGTGTACGCGAGTGATAAAGTATATAAATAATAAGTTTATTATAAAAAAAATATTGGTCAACAGGCGCGCGCGAAGTACACTGTGAAATGTGTCACATACGATCGTTACGGAGTGTGTGGCAAAATTTTGCCACAATAATAGGAAGATCGATTGAGCCGGGGTTATTCGCGTAGATGCGTCGCCTATTCGAGGTTCTCCTTCCATCGCTGGTTGTTTCAACACGTCCACCTTAAGGTCCATTCAGACTGATCGAAAACGCTATTGGTCATGTTTCGTCACGCCGCGCCGCAGCTTATTCTTTCCGCGTATTCTTATGACGTACCCGTTTTACCAGTTTAGTGGGAGTATCTCCGTGGGAATACATAGAAAGAATAAATCATGGTGTGTGTGGCAACAAGATCTTCAGCCAGTCTGAACAATCCTTTAGT
Source organism: Dinoponera quadriceps (assembly GCF_001313825.1). Lineage (NCBI taxonomy): Eukaryota > Metazoa > Arthropoda > Insecta > Hymenoptera > Formicidae > Dinoponera > Dinoponera quadriceps. Next base: position 209,928 of record NW_014554269.1, read on the forward strand.
CTCCCTACCTCGGGTGTAATCGCATGTTCGCTCAGTACCACTCGGTACTGTATACATTAGTGCTAGAGTTAGTAGGGTTGCAGCACGCTAGCATCGAACATTAACAGTGCTTTTTCAGTTCTCCAGGTCAAATGATACTTTCGAGTCTTTTCGATTCTTGATTCTCTTTCTCTCTGTCTGTCACTTTCTCCCTCTCTCTCTTTCTTTCTTTCTCTCTCTTTCTCTCTGTCTTTCTTTCTTTTTTTTCTCCTTTTCTCTTTCTCTCCCCTCTTTTTTCTTTCTATTTCTCCGTCTATCAAATCCTTTGCCACCTTTCCTCTCCTCTCACACGTATATATCTATTTCTATATATATCTATTTCGTCTCTTTCTTTGTCTCCCCTGTGAGCACTGTGGTGTTTCTGTCAGTGAAAGAGCTTCTCAGTTATTTAACATCCGCCTGTTAATCAAGGGCCGGGGTCAATAAAGCAAGGAAGAAAAAAGAAAAAAAATGAGGAAAGTCTTCAGAGTGAGGTCTGTCGTTATTGCCTTGTGCAGCATCTTTCTGTTTTTGTGTCACAATGGTAAGTGAGTGAGGGTGTGTCCAAGTGTATCATTTGACAAGTCTGGCCCATTGAACGTTTGGACGCATTTCAAATTATTTGGAGATATATTGAGGATGACAGTGCGCACACGTGTAAAGGAAAGGAATAATGTACCAGGATAATATAAATTATAATCTTTCAAGTGTGCCTTTTCTAAGCAAGACATTATAATGCAACTTTAATTAATATAGTGATTACAAGTCGTCATAATAAGGACTGCCATTCGGAATTATTTGCACGATTTCACTTCTGAAATGTGTTTCCAATGATAAAATTTTGCACTATAAAATAAATTTCAAACAAAGATATAATTAAGAAGACTGAATTATATCGTAGCATAATTCCCTTTAATAATTAATCAAAGACCTTCAGAGGATCTATCAAATAATCCTAGACTCGATCGACCTTTCCATTATTGAGCAATGAACATTCCACAGACACATTTGATGAATGTATAAATTATATCAGCTAGTCGGTCAAAGTAGCTCAAGATAATCGCACTTAATCTCGATGAGATTCACGGGAAGAGAAACGTTCATCACAGCAGCAGAGAGAATATGATGCGTTCTTGCGTAATTAACACCTTATCATTCTAAGTTTTTTATCTTCGTATACACTCTTGTGAAGATATGCGCATGCGCGCGTGTGTGAGAATTTCAATAGAAAAAAAATCATAATATATCCATGCGAGTAGCTGTATTGCACGAATATTTTTCCGGGCCACGGAGCTGGCGTAGCTGCATTGATTTTTACAGGATACAGGATAGCATCGCCGAGAGTTCGATGAACTATATCGTAAAGTGTACGTGGTGACGTAAGGATGACTGATTGATTACAGTTGTTATTCCTGTACACCGTACTTCAATATTGATTTCAACTTTGTATATATGTGCGCTCCCTTGGAACAAATTCAACGATTTTGTTCTTTTATTTTTCGTGTATTAAAATATCCAAAGCCACGCGTACTTGAAGGAAAAACTCAAGCGAATGTTTCTTTGCGCCGGATGTTGTTCCATTATCAACCGTGCGAGCGAGTTCGAATTGAAAAAATTGCGTGTCCTTGGAATACGTGATCGCTGTAATAAACCACTAGAGTCTAGCGCGGAAAGACTTTAATAAATTAATACATCGCTCCGTAGTCTGATTATCTTCTTCCTACTGCGATCTTTAGCCTTATTATCGGCTTTATAAGGGTCACTCGTAACTTTATAAAAATAAACGACATCACAGGCGAGAGATAAATTAGAAGAGTGCAACTTGATCTCATATCGCGGTGGCAAATTATACTTGCGGAAACACTCGAATCTCTCGTCATTAAGAGATATAAAGATGTGATTTGATGCAATTTATGAAACAGGACAATTTATTTAACAGTTACACGGCAATTTCAAGTATTACACGGAAAAAACAAATCTATTGGCATAATCAAATTTTCCGTTGCTTAGAAATCAGACGAAAGCTCCGTTGTAGAAATAGGAAGATTTCTGTATTTTCAATCGGTTGAGATAATTGAGAAGAATCAATTGCCTCAACCGAATTTTCACGCAATTGAACGTTTACACGAATTTTCTCAGTCACGGTCATAAAGTTTTTATTTGGTACCTATTCAGTTACAAAATCTAAGTTTCTTTCCATGTAGTTTGCGCGAACAATGTAAGAGACTGCATTTATTTGCGTGATAAAAGGAAAAGAAATAAATCGATCATAATTTTATGTTTTACAGGCGTGGAAGCTATGCAGTGTTATCAATGCAATAGTCGTAACAATAGCCAATGTGCTGATATTAAACCACCGGATACTATGAAAATAGATTGCTCGGATCTTAAGGATGGCGCAAAGTATACGATGTGTCGAAAAATCACGCAAGTTATTGAATTCAGCGTCAACGGCCGTATGTGTGTTAAAACATTACATTAAAACTGTCAATCGTCCTCTCTTTCGTATATAATTCGCGCGAGCGGTTTATTTTTGTATACGAAAAGATCTGATATTTTTCTTTATGCAGTACCACCTGATACGCGAGTTATTCGAGGATGCGGTTGGGACGAGTCAAATTATAAAGGCAAATGTTACCAACGAAGCGGATTTGGCGGTCGACAAGAAGTCTGTTCCTGTTTGACCGATTATTGCAACGCGGCAATGCCTGGAACATTGCCGGCTCGAAGCTTCGTCCTTTTATGCTCTCTAATCAGCGTATCGCTAGCGTTTCTGCGAAATTAGTCGTTCTTAAAAGACACCGGAGCTCAGCGTAGGAAACGAGTAAATGAGTAAAGCGGATGCTGTATTAGTGGTAGTAGGAAGATTAATATCAGCATGATTTTGCTGCTACAAATACGAACAATAGATTGTTATTACTAAGGTATACCAAAGCGGAGAAAAATGTCGGGGAAGCAATGTCTCAACATACAGAATTCTAATCGTAGAAGAAACAAGTGGCCTTCTGAGTTTATACATACATATATATATATATATTATGATGTCCAAACAGCGGTTTGGAAAAATATGACTTTTCAAATATGTACATTGTACCGAGATTATATCTTGACGCGGCGTAACTCGAGCTATACAACGATAAAATTGGCTTATTAATTAGCGAGTCATACCACTACTAACACGAACCAACTTGTCTCTATCTTAGATTTTCACTTTATATTTTTCTTCTTGATGATACACGGTTATGCAATTTAAGCGATTCGCACATGTAGATACAAGAAAGAGCTGTTTATTCATATCTTTAAAATTTATAATTATAATTTATAATTATAAATTTTCAAAATATATCGCAGTATACCAATAGGAGTTTCCTTGTAATGGTTTTTTGTATATATATCTAACAATTACATTACAATAAGGAAACATGTAATATGTATTAAAATTAATCGTAAGAGATATCTTATTGTCAATAAAAACTTATGTTAAAGTGAATGGACGTTTCATTTCGGAGCGCGCACACATACACACACACACACACACACACACACACACACACACACACACACACACACACACACACAGTGTTATATTTCTAAATTTCATCTTTTTTGTATCACACTTTTTTACTGACATGTGTAAGGTATGAATTTAGATGTAAATATTTCTTATTTAAAATAAAAGATGATGTGATAAAAATGTGATGATGTGATAAAAGATGATGTGAATAAAAAGTGATAATGCGAAGTATACAAGTGCACTGCTCACACAATTCTAAAATCACTTCTCTCGATAACGGTAGATAAGTAATATTTAAAACGTAGTCTACAATGGGTAGTAGGAATATATTCAGAAGTAAGAATAAGAAATTGACCAATCATTCGAATGTAAGTAGAATAATCGACTATGGTTAGTTAATTTTTCACTCATACTTTATATAAACATACTCCTACTGCCTATTGTAGATCACGTTTAACAGAATGTAACCTCCATAAAAATAATAATAACGAAACGATAAAAAAACATTTTATAGCGGAAAGTCTCTAATTTATATATATATTATCAAATATGAATTTTGATTATTTTTTATAATGTTGTATAAATATAAATAGAAATTTGTTGAACGTTAAAATATACGTATATGATCAAGTTTATCGTACTATGTTGCTTAAATAAATAATCACAGACAATTGGTATGTAGATAGTTTCAAAGCGTGAACCTTTCTCTTTAATTTGCATACCTGCATATTACGACTTCTTTTTACCAAGTTATTGAATATTGAAATAAAAATGTGTGCCATTTTGGTTTTGATCGTTTACAGAAGGAAAATTCTAATCAGTACACGACGTTTACTAAGAAATAAATGGAAAAATTAAATTTCATTCTTTAAAATACATCTACTGCGATTTTGATACAAGTAATTTTTCGAGGTAAATTTTCGACTGAAAAATAACGTTGAAAATTGTACTGTCGCCATTTTTCATTAAATTCGATATGTCTTGGCGAAAAATGATAGTAATATTACGATGCTGACAAGTATAAAAATATGAACATCAAACTTTAAAATGCTTCTTGAACCATCTTACTATTATTATTTTTACCGAAGTTAGAATTTGTTAAAGTCGCTTATTTTTATTATATGGACGTCTAACCCGCTGTTAAGTTAAAAAATGAAAATTCGTCTGTTCATTTGTTGAATCATAATAAGATTTCAATTCTTTGTGAAGGAAAGCTGCGTTCATATTTGCAACTCAGAGACATCGTTTGCTCCGATTGCTCAAAGAAAGTCGTTTCATTGGCTAGATATTATCTTCAGATAATCTTAAGAACAAATCGATGTTTCCGATTCACAAAACCGAACATAGCTAAAGTAACGACTTATAGCAGAGACTTTAGAACTAAATGTGACGTAAATAGCAAAAATAACAGGTCCAATAATTGCAAAGGGTCAAAGTTGGTTAATAACTGGCGCCCTTTCTCGGCGTAAAGCAAAACGTCATTCTAAAAAGGGTGCGAGTCTCGGCTAAGTAGTTGATAAATGATGATTGTAAAAGGTTTGAGTCTGGACATGTGATGTTTATAATTATGGCATTTTCGATTTGCTGACTCGACTTGATAATTTTTGCAGTACAGCAATCTATAGTTTATGTTATATATATTATAGTTTGCAATACTTTAGCGAATACCAGAATGAATCGGGTCGCGTCAACAAATCGAAAACGCCGCTAGTGTCAAAAGTTCTCATTCTCTCTTTTATCGATAAAAATGCCTTAAATGTGGCTTCTTAGCCAATCAGATGGTTCCAACGCCACTTTTAGACTATGTTCAAAAACACCATATTGAGGGTAGAATGACATTTTATTGACCAATAATGATAAAGAAATCTTTGTTCTTTTTGTCACAATTGGTCAATTAAATGACACTCTACTCTCAGTGTGATATTTCCGAACATAGCTTTAGAGGCACTTTTATCAATAAAAGTAAGTTCAGAATATGGATACCATAAGCTGATATTCATAATCGAATTTCTTATATTTCGTAGCCAATAAAATGAATCATAGAACATCTGAAGATAAATTTGAAACGGTCTCATATATAAGATTCAACTAGGGTTTTTTTATTGCTGCATTGGCTGCACTAGTTTGCAGTGATCTCTTTTCCTCTCTTTCTTGAGATTTAGTAGGAAAAAGAGAAAAAAGAGCAGTCAGTGCAGCAATAGAAAACAGACCCTATGAATATCGGCCATAGATCGGTATTCACAGTCGAATCTTATATTTAAATCCGTTTTAAGTGTATCTACAGATGCTTCGTAGCCAATGAAATAAGCCGTGCAGTATCTGAAGATAAACTTAAGACGGTCTTATATATAAGATCCGACTATGATAGTCTTCATTATGAGAAATTGAAATTGTGGTACAACTCAACGAAAAATCAGACTATTTCGAATTTCTAAGTGATAGGATTCAACGGTAAAACAGTCATATATTTACCCTCATGCAAAATATACAAAATTTAACAATCTATATAATTTTAGTAAAAACGAAGACAATGAGATGATTCTAAAAGCATGTCAAAGCTTGAAATTCTTATTTTTTAAGTATGTGAAGATCATAACATTCTCATTGTTTTTTGCCATGATATACTGAATTAAATAAACAGTAGCAACTGCTATATTTTCAACGTCATCTTTCAATCGAGTCTTTATCTCAAAAAATTAATGATATGAAAATCGCGATAGATGCGTTTTAAAAAGTGAACTTTTGCTTTCTAGTCGTTTTTTAGCAAACATCGTACATTGATTTGTTCGCTTTATATAAATGGTTAAATTCGAAACCGCATTGTTGTTAAAATGTTTAATAATTTTGTGGAAAATGTCACAAGCGCAATATGCGAATATGTGCCAATTAAAGAGGAAGATTCACATTTTTAAAGTTGTCTAAATGTCATTTGTAATGTTTCATTCAAGTTGTATAATTCGACAAATTTCACGAAACATTTTAACATTCAACGAATTTCTATTTATATCCCTACAATATTGTGAAAAGTAGATGTATATTAAAAATAGATCTATAAATTAGAGACTTTCTGCTGTAAAATAGTTCTAGAATCATCTTGTTATCATCATTTTTATGGAAATTACAAACCTTCGAATTTTGCTTACCTATCGCCATCGAGAGAAGTGACGTTTGAATTCTTGTGAATATTCACTTGTAAGATTATCAGTTTTTTAAGTTTTAAACTAGCGGTACTTACATTTACTTTAAATCAATTTACAATCAGTTTAAATTCAAATTTTGAAAATATTGATGGTTGTTAAGATGTTGAAAAAGAAATTTAATAGCGAAATATTTTTACTGCTTACACAAGATATTTTTTTATTAATAACAGCATATCTCTCGTCGCTAAATTTATTACGCATATCTTTTTATCAAATCAAAAAAAGAAAACCAAGAACTGTTGAATAATCCAGAGAAAAAGAAATCGTAATATCTAAAGTGGGACACTCGGTGCAATGTTGGTGGATCGTAGACGTACGTTAACATTTACAAAGCACGCTTAGACGATAATAAATTACAACCTAACCCAGCGCAAACATATGATGACATTTCAAAATGACGTCTTTACGTCATTATTAATACGTCATTAATATGTCACTTATACGTAACTATGTTCGCTGGGAAATTATATCGATTATGAGCGGCCGGGTATACTAAGGACATCCCCGCGAATCCCCGTTAACTTCCGTTATTGATTACGTTTCACATGTTAATTCGCTAACGACCGTAGTAATATCAATAAATGTAAACGAGGATAGAATGACGCTTTAGCGCAGATAGCGCGCTATCCGAACGCACCCTAAACCGGATTAGCGGTGTCGTGTAAAACGTAATCTCTGCGGTCGAGCGCGAGACTCGCGAAACGGTGCGCGGTTCGCTCTCTGTCCTTCCGAAGGTAACAATGAACGATCAGTAACTAAGCGGCGAGACGTCGCGCGGCGCACCTCGTCGGTGCGAGAGTAAACACGAAGCGGAGGCGCGCACACCTCGTGCACGCTCTCACTGGCACGAGCCGTGGCGTCGCGAAAAATTGCCCTCGTACGACGGCCAGGACGAGGAGAACGAGAGGAAAGGGCAGGATAGGCGACGGGTGGCCGCGTCGCTTCGCGGGTGTGTTCGTATGTGTGTGTGGTAGAGTCGGAGCCCACTACGAGGGAGAGAGAGAGAGAGAGTTACGGCGAGCAGCGGCTGCATCGGTGTCGTCGTCCGTGGCGCGATCCGCCACGGGACGTCGCTTAATGTGCGCGAGCCGGGCGTGTGTTGTTGTCAGTACGCTCGTGCCAGCGGGCGCAGCAAATGCGGTCGGTAGCCGTCGTAGCGGCGACGCAGCCACCGCGAAGACCGCAGCAGGAAGATGTCAAACGGCGGCTCGTCGCTGTGGTCCGAGCGACTCGTGAACGGTGAAAAAAACAGCATCGACGCCACCGGCGCTGTCAGTGGCAGCATCGGCGGTGGAGGAAGAGGAGGAGGCTGTGTGGGTGGTGGTGGAAGTGTCTCCTCCGGCGTCAGCTCTCGCAGCGGTGTTGGTGGTGGTTGTGACAATATTGCGGACAGTGGTGGTAAGATCGGCGGCGTCCCTCCTGCCGTCACAGTTACTGCCGCTGTTATCGGCGGCGGTGGCGCCGCGGACGGCGGTCTGACGTTGCTCGACGCCCGCGGCACGACGCCAGCGGTGAACCGCCGTCGTGAGGCAACGCGTATCGGCGACTGCGACGACGCGAGGACAGGCCGGCGCCTCGAGTCGGTGATCCTTCAGACGACGACGCCGCCGACGACGACGGCGAATGCCGGTAACAACGCGAGTATAGTTAGCGGCACCAGCGCGAGCACGCTCGCCGCGGTCGTTGTCGTCGACACCGCGTCAACATTGTTCGACGACGACGACATCGTCGACGACGAGGAGGAGGAGGAGGAGGAAGACGTCGGGGACCGTCACTATCGGCACAAGCGCGGCATCATGGTCGCGGCGATGAACGAACACCTGTCTAACACGACGACGACGTCGTCGCCGGCGAACGGCGCCCGCAGCACCTCCAGCAGCACCGTCGCCACGCTGTCATCGTCCTCGAGCACCAGCAGCGCGATCGTCAACACCAATTCCTCGGCGAGCACGACGACGAGCACGGCGATCAGCACCGCCGGTGTTGTCGGCATCGCCACCAACAATAACAACAGCTGCGGCAACGCGCGCAGCCAGGAATTCCAAGATATGGACGGCGACGACATCGGCAAGAATGTCGTCGCCAGCACCACCACCGGACCCGCCGGCATCCTCAGTTTTCCCTGTGACTTTGACCACATGTATGCGAGCATGACGGATGGCGGCACGCCGGCTGCTGCGACTGCCTCCGCCGTTGCCGCGGCTGCTGCTCTCGGGGTGAGCCCCCTGCGTGGCAACGAACCTCGTCAGAACGACCTCACCGAGGTCAAGCACCTGAAGGAGCTGTTGTTGCTACACTTGGATCTCATCCAACAGCAGTCCGAGCAGATCGTCACCAAGGACAAGCTCCTCGCCGCGCTACGCCAGGAAAACGAGACGGTACATACACGCGCGAACAGTTGTGCGCTTGCTTGCTCCTTCGCTTCCTCTCTCTCTCTCTCTCTCTTCGCTCCACTCCCCACTCTTTCTCCCCCTTCTTTTAGCCGGTGAATGAACGCACGCGGAGGGAATTGGTCTGATTTTTCCGCGCTCCCGGCGAGAACGCCGTCGAGTTGAAGGTGTGGAAGTGCATTCCGCGTGCTCTCGCGATCATGCTGGAAAAATGGAACACTAGTCACTAGGGAACGGCTCCGAAGATGATGTAGAAGACGAAATCTTTTTTTCCCTTTGTCATACACACACACACACACACACACGTGATGTTTTGCTTCTTGCGAGTACCCGTTTCTCGTGAAAAGTACGGATCTTGAAATAACATTTGCGTTCTGAAATGAGCGATCGTTTAATCTCTTTCCCGCATTTCTCGGTGCGTCGGTTTTCATTGTTACGCGAAAGCGATCTACGATTTGAGAAACAAACGACTTACCTACCTCTTTGATGCTTTTTTCCATTTTCCTTTAATTAAACATTCCATCATGTCATTGTGATAACACGGGTGAGATAGAATGGTGGGAGGCTGTAAGAAATATTTTCAAAATAATAGTTATCGACGACCGACAGATTCGATTTCGTAAGATGAAGCTCGTCTTTGATTTCTACCGTCTCTTTTGTTTCAATTTTTTTAGTCGAGGACCCATTTTATTGCGGAAGACGCTTGTACGGGAGTTCTCAAAGTTCATTTGTCGTTTTAATTTAAATCATACCGCGCCCTGTCGATCGCGAAACGTGATAGAGCGGAGTGAAGTGAGCGGCAGTGAGTCATCGAGCGCGTTTTCAATCCCGATTCGTCCTCCGCTGCAATTTCACTTCGCTATCTGATTTTCGCGTAAGTGCGTAAGCCGTGACAATTGCGTCATATGTACCTTAAAGAAGATGCGAGTGTCGAAATGCAAATCTAGAGGCGGAGCTAAAGAATATTCACAACAATTCGACGTAAATATGATCTTTCACAATGTAGAAACAAAATAGTGTAGAGCAATTACAACAGTGGGTCCCGATCCCATTTAAAGTGCACACATGTCCTTTGTTCCTTTAGTTCGCAAAACGCTCGATTGTCGAGTCCACTTGCAAAGGATATAAACAAAACTCCGTATATGTTATGGCTTTTCACATTCTCGACTTGTTCTCGAATCGCACATGAGTCGAAAGAAAGAGTGAAGGGGGGGGGGGAAGGGATTGTGGTCATAAATGTCACACAGTTGAAACGTCGGTCTACTCTCTGCGCCGTTGTCGGCGACATCGATCGTAATAAAAAAAAGTCGGAGCGCACCACCCTAACCTAACCTAATCTAAGCCAACCCTATGTGCGAGCGAACGCGTTCACAATCTTTCTCGTTATCCGCTGCGGAATGCCGGCGACGATGGATCCGACTTTGTCACCATTTTGTAAAAACGTGCTCTTCGCACATGTTCGCGAATGTCATCCCCTTTCTTTCCCGCTCTTCCCTTCTAACTTGAACACGCCACGCGGGGAACAGGCCAAGCGTGAAGGTCAACTGCGCGTGGTCGACACGTGGTGGCGCTACTTCCGCATTGAGACCGCGCATATTGCGAGCGAGAAAAGAAGTGGGACAGAGCGAGACAGGCAGATATGCGTGTTTCCTTCGCGAGGGAGAACAACGTTCTTCTCGCTTTCGCGTGCTATCATGATTTGAAAATGACAGTTAAAGCGGGGGATGAAACGGAATTGCTCCGTGCGACGGAATAGGCGGTGTCGGATGGTCGGAGGACCACTCCGGGTCGGTTTGCGCCAACGAAATCGCGTTCGAGTTGAATGTTTCGCGTTGATCGGCGTGAATGGTGGAGCGCGGGGAATTAACCTCTCTGATTTCGCGCGAGAGACGATAAAGACGGCGACGCGATTAAGGAAACAACTCGACATGACCTACTGCTCGAAACAGCGAGTCTTGCACAGACCGTACACGAGAAGTGTAAATAGCGTTTGATTCCTCGTACATAGGCAATAGAAAGCGGTAGATATATGCATGTATGTTGTCTGTTGCAGTTGAAACTACGCCTGGAGCGTATGGAAAGGAGGGTGAACCTGCAGAAACTGAGGTCTGAATGTAGTAGCGAGAATTCCGCCGAGCATCTCGGCACATGTTCGCCGCCTGGTGTTAATACGGTGAACACTGCGTCAACCAGTGAACCGCATCGAAATGTGCAATCCGAGAGTGGTAACACTTTACACGAGAGCTTTAAGATACGTCTGAATACCAGCGGTGGTATCACGACTGTTAAGCAAGAACCTCTGGATAATCAAATCAAGCACGAGGTAAAGCAAGAGGCTAGCGACACCAGGTTCGAGTGGGAGGAGAAGAAGAAGAGACGATCGGACCCAACTCCATTGTCAACGGGCAGTAAAAAGAAGAGAGGGTTGTCTTGCTCATCCACCATTAATATTGACGCGTCCTCCAATGTACAGGATAAGGTGTTGACTTCATCACACGAGCCCATTAGAAAGAATGACAGAAAGACAAAATCTCTTGCAAAAAAGGAATCCTTTCTTACGACAGAGGAACATTATTACACTGCTGTAGGGGATCCGAGTTATACCTTAAGTCTCAAACAATCCAGTCCAGTAGAAACGTGTAATTCTCTAGAAGTTCCAAATTGGAGGGTAAAAATATACACAAGTTGTTACACAATGGAGGGTACTGAAAATTTGGACGATGAGATTTTTAACAAAAGACATTTGAAATTGGAGAACGACGAGAGGAGAAGGAAACGATGGGATGTGCAGAGGATAAGGTTTGTAGAATGCGTTTCTCTCATATGTCATGATGCAACTTGTATCCTGATGTTATCATAAATTATCATGATTAGGGAACAAAGGCATATAGAAAAGTTAAAGCAAAGGCAAGAACGTCAAAATCATCAAGCCACGTGTTACAATACCAATCATACCGGCCCTTGTCCCTCGTCCCTGGAAGAAGAAACAATAACGTCCTTGTGGCCTGACGTAGATCAAATTCAAAGTCTCCAAGTGGATCCTCATTTGCCAGTAACTGCATTTGGCACCCCTATTCCTAGTTTTACTCCAAGGTAAGTTTAACATATATATATGATATATATATATATATATATCTTGCAAGCCCTCTTATGTATGATACTTCAGTTGTGTATTTTATAAACAGTATGACATACAATCGCTGATTTCTTTTTCTCTTTTCCAGTGAATTTTCCTTACCTTGGTCGAACACAACGCGAATAAAGTGTCGACGCCCTAAACGTTCAACAAGTAGAAGAAAATCTACAGGTAGAAGAAAAGTCTAGGAGATAAATTTTTATAAAAATGGACAGAACTGATTTTATCTGGACCGTCGGTTTTAAATCTTGAGAATAGTATTGCTCCCTCACCACACATTTGAATAAGTGTTCTTTTTTTTTCTTTTTTTTTTTTCATTACAACGCGAGATATATAGGGGCACCAAAGATATTTTTATTAACTTTTTAAACGTCTGCAATGTATACAGCAGGTATATAGTTTATTCTTTTCTACATTTTTGTCGATTAAGTAAATTCATCGTCAATACTTGTTTGATACATCTATTCTACATTTTGTACTCGGTGTTGGTCATTTTATTTATGTAACTATGAATATGTATCACACAATGTAACGAAAACGATGTGACAGTTTGCGAGTGTATCAAACACTTGAATAAGATCAAGAGATTTTTGTTTCAATCAGTTGATGTGACTGATATTTGCAGTGTTTGCCGGTAACTAGTTAAAATTATTTAAATAATCATCCAGATGAATAAATTGATCATCTTTATCTAGATGGAAGAAAAAAAAATATATTCATCCTCATCTTAGGTAAAAAAACATATTATCTCATCTAAAAATTATCTGAAATGATGTTATGGTCCATATTCTGAACTCACTTTTCGATAAAACGAATGAAATAATATGGACCTATGCATTAAGCCTGTATCAGGCTAGGAAATGGAGATTAGATTTCACAAATCAACAAATTTCGGTTTTATCTTCTTTGGTTTGTTCTTTTTAGCTGAACAGATGCAACTAAAAGGAACAGACCATTTGTTTCAACTGATCAATCCACTTTAAGCCCATATCAAACTGTGATCGATTGTGAAGACCAGCCCGATTACCGATTACGACTGCCAACTCTTACCAATTACAATAGACTAGTTACATGACACTTTACTATGATAGGCCCTTCAAGAATCGAGAGTTATAACCGTTAGTCAGATTGGCCTTCACAGTCAGTAGTCTGATATGGGCTTTATAGAAGACTGAAATAATGACTGCGTTCAGAAAACACATTAGTGAACAGTCAATGTTTATTGGACTTTGTTAGATCCTTAAATTTAAAGCAATTACGTTGATGAATTACTTAACTGTTGTGCAATTTTATGATCTGCATAATTTTTATTATAAATTTTTATAAAGTCTCTTATGAAAACAATATCATCTAAAAAATTATCTAGGTAAGTAGCAATACTTATCTTTCATCTAGATTAATTAAAAGCGAAATTCTCTTCGCCTCATCCAAGATGAATTTTTCGGATTTTCATCTCATCTTTATTTAGATGAATCTGAAATCATCTAAGGCAAGCACTGGATATTTGCAATTTTCTTTTTTCTTCTTTTTTTACAATTATACGGAACAATTTATATGAATTTTGCAACCCAATATGTTTTCTTGCTATTGTAAAAATCGCTGATGGAATTACCATGTATACTGAAGGCATATACTTGGTAAAGAGAAATATCTTATTAAAATGATGTTATATAAAACGCGAAAAAAAATATAATCAATTTTTAAATCTTGTGTAGCCCCTTTTTTGGCGTTTTATAAATTCTGTATAATAGCTTTAGTGACGAAAGACGTCACTGTTTCTTAAAAAGTTGCGCATCATTGCGAACGGATCGCGTTTGGTTAACTCCAAAACTTACAGTACAAATATATTTATTGTACAGAGTGTCTCAGAAAATGCGCGCTTCCTCTCAGTGACAGATTCTCTGACGAATTTATGGAGTTGACGTCTCTTTCTGAAAAATTTGAAGGAAGGCCTAATTGTAGAATGTAATCTTGTATATTTTTTAAGTTTAAGCTATAATCTCCAATGAATTTCATTTTTAAGAGATATTTTACTTCGGAACGAATTGTTGATATATTAACTGGCGAAAAGAAGTTGGATGGGATGGAAGAAAATCACGTCTAGAAAATCTGTAACTAAAAGAAATTGAGCGCCTTTTGATACAACCTGTATGTCGTATATCTATTATATTACGAGTAAGGATCTGCAAACCACGATTTACAGCTGTAAGCGAACTCGTTACAGCGTCCGTTACCTTTGACGATTCCCAAGTGGTACACTGTATCGAGATTCGAATGTAATTCTTCGGTCACAGAAGCGGACAGGAAGGAACTTCGGATATTATAAACGAATGTAAAATCACCGATAACTAGTGGCCCAAGTTTTGACGACCCGAAGTACGAGATTCCTTAAAATAACACGCGTTTTCTAGCACAATCAGTTCGATTAAGCGTAAAGTTAAGTCTACTGTCTTCGTGCTTCGAATTATTATATTATTGGTAAATAAAATTTATACGTATATTAGTTCTTACGGATTTCCATTCGTGCTATCTTCAAACAGCGTTATCGATCCATCTATCGTTAATCATTTCACGGAGGACAGCTAACAGAAGCTCTGCGAATGGCGTCCTAGATTTGTGATAATTCCGACTTTACATTTGCATTGTAGAAAGAAACTGTGGTATTACGAATATAAGGAATCAATGTGTGAATAATAGTTTTCGAGCAGATAACAACACATTATTTTCGCATATTTAAATATGCTGTGTCACATAATTTTAAGACGCCGTCTGACGTAATAATTTATCTCGGCTTGGATGAAAGTTTGAGGAAAACCGTACACGTCTTTTCTCGAAGAGATATATGATTTTCGAAGTTTTTCTTTTTTTTATGTCTTACTTTTTAAGATATATGTATACAACAACTGACATATTCTGTAAGATAGTGTATTAACCGTCCATGAAAACCATTAGAATTTCATGAACAAAACGGCATTTTAGATGCTACGATACTACGAATGTAATTACCGACACCTTGTAAAAATGACGATTTTTCTAGCAGGAATTACCGATTGAGTTCTTAGTACATCTACAAGTATAGACTACGCGACTGAGAAATACATAAATTATTATTTTCTAACATACGGCATTATTTTCTAACGGCAGATATATTGTGTATGTCAGAAGTTGTATGAAAGTTTTTCTGAAAGAGGTATGGAGGATAAGACCAGCCTCTCTAATGTCAGATCTGCCTTAAACGTCCTGCTATGTATATAACATCGAGTACATTTTAGAAATAAAAAAGAAGAAGACATTGAATCTCGATGAGCCTGTTCGATGTGCATAAATTCTCGAAACCAGACGTTTAGGAACGATAAGAAGATTTGTTGCTTGCGAAGTTCTCGCACAATGGAACATTGTGTGTGTGCGTGCGTGCGTGGGCGCGCGCGCGCGCTATAATTGCATCTCGACTCACTCAACTGACTCGTCGTCGGCGCCCTCCTCCCTTTTCTACTATATATTTCTTTAAAACCTTCCCCCTCCGTTTCCATTCTCGCCACGTGCCGACTGATCATCACTTCGAGGTATTGACTAACCTATGTAATTAAGACCATTACGCGCAGGTGGAAGCGCGACGGGCGGGAGCGCTGGAGGTTCAGAATATGGGAAATTAATCGTTCAAACGACTAATTAACGAAAAACCTTTCATGTTCTCGTTTATTCTATCCCCTCTTTTTTCTCTACTACTATTTTCCTTCTTTTCTCTCTCCTTCTCGCTCGCCTCTTCTCTCTTTCGGCATTCTTCCGCTTCGCCTTTGGCTACTGTCGAAGAACTCGTTACCCGTGAAGCAGAGGTGCATCCGTTGCCTTATCGGACCTCGCGTAATTCGATGCTTCTCTTTATGATGTATCTCTCATCCCCTTTTTCCCCTCTCCCTCTCTATCTTCTATCTTCCTTCGCCTCTTTTCTCTTTCACATCTCCACTCCTCCCGATCAATCTGCCTCGTCTCCCACAGTCCTTAAGCTACGTTACCGGCACTGTTCCATATACCCACTCTACTCCTCACCTTTCCCTTATTTCCTCCCAGGAGCACTCGCGTAGATGTTCCGGTTATTAAAAGAAAATTAATTAATTAATTAATTAACGGCAGCATCACTTTTATCAGCGCTACATCCGGAGTGTCCAATAACGCTCCACGTCGAGCGAATAAAGAAGGGGGCGAAACGGAAAGCCGCGGAAGAGATCGAGGGCTGAACACTTTTCACTTGACAGCCACGCTATTCGGACGTTTGTTTCGCACCCCCTCTAAAAATCGTGACCTGAAGTTGTATTTTTATTTCACGTGCTAGGCACATCCCGCGGTTTCGTGTGCCGATACCAGTGCAATCTAACTTTCCCATCTTGCTCAGTGCCAAAATTCTAAAAATCACAGCAAGTGCCCGTGCCGTGAACAAAATTTCGAGAAGTGCTGCAAGTTGCGTTATTCTCTGCGTAGAACATTACTGCAACCTCCATTCCGCCGTCGGCATGAGTGCTCGCCTCTCTCCTCTTCTTCAATAGGTACTCGCCTGCGCGCCGTGTCACTCAACATTGTAAGTCACATAATTTTGTCACTCGAGGTGTAAAGTCCGATTTGCGCGCCGCCTCGAATTTTTACTTCAAGACTTTTGTTTTTTTGCTTTTCGGGTGAATTAAGTAAATTGTTTATTTTATCTAAATTCGGTTATTCTCTACCACTTCTCAATCGCCAACCTTTCGCGCTTTATCCCTCGTTAGAAAATGAACATTGCAAGGGCATCCAAGCGAATTTAAAACACAGCTCGACCAATAAGTTTGTAAAATACGGTGGAGCTGCTCCCGCCGAGTGTGTCGTGATTCTCGGGAACGTGACAAAATGTGTGTGTGTGTGTGTGTGTGAAGCAAGCAGCAGCAAATGAAAAGAGACCGAAAGCGGAATTACGTATTATGAAGATAGCGTTGACATAGAGGGAGCAAATACTGATAAGTAGTTTGTTCTTTTTAATTGTACCAGTTCAGTAGTGCAGCTAAAAAGAACAGACCAAAGGATATGAACGTACAAACTTGTCCATTTGGGGATATCCCTAGAGTCCTCAAAAATATATAAGGTTTATGAATATTCAAACCAGAAACAGATATCCATAGGAACCCTGTGCTGTCTGGGATACTAAAAAATATTATATAACATTCTTAGAATATTGTATTATATATTTACATTATAAGAATATTCTTTTAATACTGAATAATATTCATATAATATTTTATGTATGAAATATTTTTTAACAGGTCACAATTATAATAACTATAATAAAATCGACATTATTGCATGATCTCATATTTTAATCTATTAACATAATGTTACAAGTGTAAGCATTAGTATTGGTTATTAATATAACATTGCGGGATTCCCAGATATCAAGAAGTCTATAAGTATACAACATTTAATATTACAAATAATTATAATATTGCCGTTTATGTTATGCCGTTTTCGTGATTTTCTCCGTTTCCAGTTTTGGTAGCCGTTATTAAGCGTTCTTGTCCTTCAAATCTTTTACGGCCTTTTCAACGATAGCGTTCCAGTCTTCGGGTTTATTTTGTGTATACCAGTCTGTTACCTTGTCCAGATTTTCCTTTTGCTTCTCAGTGCATTTCTGGCATTTTGTTACTATAGCTTCGCTTATAAGATCTGAAAACAAGACAAAAATGTTCAGTACTTCCCCTATAAGCGCGTAATATCTCCCAATAATGTAAAATCTTAGAATATTATATGAATATTATTAAATATTAAAATAATATTCTTATAATATTCTAAGAATATTACGCGCTTAGAAAATGTTATGTAATATTTTTTAATATTATAGGAATGTTATATTGATGTTATATATCTACTTCACATAATATTCTTGGCATATCATAAAATGTCCTTAGAATATAAAAAAAAATAAAATAATAATATAGAAAAAATATTTAAATATAATACTAGATGTACATATTAATTCTCGGCCCTAACATTAAATCAATTGTAACATTTATTTAAGTGGAAAATTTTTGCCGCCAACTTTAGGGCTGTATAGTATCAATATAATAAACCATAAAACCGGAATATATAGTTGACATAACCTCAAACAATTCACTGTGAACACAGTAAACACGATAGCGTCTGACAAGCAACACATTAGGCACTGTTTGCTCTTCGCATTTCAGTTAAAAAAAAACACGTCCGAGGTAAAGAAAATGATTTGTGAGGAAGAAAGTGTCTTCTAGCATGTGTAAAAAGTGGTTCCAGAGGTTCCGGAATAGAAACTTTAACCTGGAGGATGACGAACGTCGTGGACAACTCAAAAAGATGGAAGATGACGATTTAAAAAAGCTGCTGGCCGAAAACCCATGTCAAGCCCAAGCAGAATTAACTGCAGCGTTAGGAGTTACCCAGCAAACCGTTTCTATTCAGTTAAAAAAGCTGAGTAAAATTTAAAAAAGGGTCATTGAATTTAAAAGACTTATGACCACCTTGACATTACCGTTAATGCAAAAATAATACTGAACTTGCACAAAGAAATAAATGATAATGTGATAAAAGTAGAATACTTTGTGTATATAAATACTTTTATAGAACTTCATATTCTCTGTCGGGCATGGTCCTTGGTCCATAAAACAGCTGTAATATTCGTTCCGCAATCTTTCGTTCTCGAGGATACCACTGACATCGATGTCATCATATTTATCGGAATATAATTCTTCGGCTGTCAGGACAGACACCAATGCAATCCCAATGATCGCCACAATACTGATTAATCGAGCCATCGTGTATTCTCAGCCTAAGTCGTAGCAGAAATATAGTGTCCAAGTATTCAATTTAACTAGTAGGATTGTTCAATAACATTGCAATATATAGGCGTCTTTTAGCATAAAAACCGTTCTACGATTATATAAGATAACGAGTAAGGAAACCTGTATATCGATAAAAATCTATTACATCGCGAGACAGACGGAAAAAATCTGTATCCACTTTTTATATTGTAGGTAACAAGAAACATGATTATACAACACAGCTTATTTCCAAATGATACATCTCTATAAGCGTAATATTCCTAGAATCTTATATGAACATTTATTAAGAATTAAATTAATTCTTATAATATTCTAAGAATGTTATGCAATATTTTTTTAATACTATAGGAATGTTTTTTGAATATTAAATAATAATACATAGAAAAAAAATTATATATATATAAATAATTAAAATATATAATAATTACAAAATCTGTGAGGCGTTTCGTAATGTCTGAAATATTCTTATCGAAACAACCCTTTTACATATAAAATCTAAATTTAGGGATCTAACAGCAATAATCATTGAACGCTTATTGGTCGTTTGTATTTTATGAACGCAGCATGTTTACGGTCCTTCGGTTGTCAGTGGCGCACTTATCTGTCGGACAAGTTAAACTGACAAGCGGAAGTAGGAGGCTTGCTCTTGAAAATTGCCTCGCCTGTACAAATAATACCAAGCATTAGCCTAACTGTTTCTTGGGAAACAATTTAAATTCACACGATACAATATATGATTAATTAGATAGACAGATAGATTATATATTGTGACGACGCAAATTTTCGTTCGTCACTCGGGCCGTAGCCTGGCCGAGGAGGAGCTGGAGGCTCGCGCTCGTAAGAGAAGGCGACCGAGTTACAGATTTTTTATTTTTGCGCCGTTTGTGCACAAGACATAATCCGCGGCTATTATAATTTTTTTTAAGTATGAACACCCGAGCCAGAACACCGGAGGAGAGGAGGCAGAGAGGAAACGGAGCTGCCGGCAGGAGTCAAGGACGAACGAGAGCAAGGGTCCGGAAGGAACGGCTAGAACGAGACGCGGAGGAACGGGGAGACCTTCGCCCGGACGGATGGTCGGCGACTGATAGCGGGATGGCCACTTTGCGTTAAGAAAGGCGCAAGGTCCCGCGACCCGGTCGCAGAGCAGGCAGGGAAAGATCCCGCGGAAAGCGCGCCCGGGAGCCCTGTGAACTACTGCGAACCCTATAGTTGCCGAATGCCGTTCCGGGGAAAGAACAAGCATAAACAAGCGTCGAGAGAGCAACAACAGACGCGAGGTTCTGCGCCCTTGATATGTGTGATCTAGTCGGAAGGACCAATCGGAGGCCGCATTGAATAGCGTGACAGATTTTTGCGGCGGCTGCCTCTTGAGCTACGTGACAAAAATCCTTCTCGTCACTGTGCGGCCCGACGGCAAGCTAACTGGACGTCCGAGTGAGCGTGCGAGCGAACGAGAAAAGTTGCCGTGTCCAAGGGACGAGATCCAGAGGAGGAGAGGCGAGCTGCCGGTGGCGAGTTGGTAAGCGAAGACTATGTACAGCCGCGAATAGAAGAAGTAGAGTTGCGAATTAACCCCGAGTCGGTGGCCGTCGCTTCCCGACGGCCGAAGAGCGATAAGAGTACCGGGAAGTAAACTCGTTGGAAGTTCGGGGTGCCCGGACTTACGAGAATTAAGGGCCACGTCGTAGGGCGACAAGAGCCGGGCTCGAGAGCGTCTCGAGCGTAAGGATCCCGGAGACTCGGGCGCCTCTTCAAGTCGCCGGTCGCACAGTCATCGTAGATTAGAAGTCCCGAATGCATGTATCGGAGCTTACGCGGTAGGATAAGTAGAGAAGTACATAGAGACTGCTTCCGGCGAACGGGCACGTTCGAAAGTACCGAATCGGCCGGGGGCGGAAATTATTGCCGGGAAAGACCCGGCTGGCGCCCAACGAAAAACCCGGCGAGATTCGACGCGTCCGAATATCAAGGAAGAACGTGAAGGAACCACGATGTTCTATCACGCGGAATAGCGAAGGATTCGACTCGCTATAAGATTATTAAAAATTGAACTAGCTGAGATGGACTCGCTGCCGCGTAAAGGCGGGAGCGAAGAAGTCTCGCAACCGACGTTGACGCGAATTGCAGTGGATGTAATAATAGACATATTTGAATAATGACATGGTACGAATATGACTAAACATTAAATGAATTCGATTTATAGATCTCGCTACAGTCCTCTTTCAACAAAAACTTCATTATCATGAAGTAGCGTGATTGAAAATTTCAATTATTCATGAAGTAACGTCATTGAAAATATATTATATCAAGATATGTAATTAGGTAACAGCCCAGACAACACATGATATCATAAAAAAATGTATACAATAAAAAATTTGATGTTGAATTTAACACATTTCACATGTCCAAAACGATCTTTATTCAAAAATATTCATATATAATAATATAATTATATAATATGTAGTCATGTAAATATGCATAATTATGCATAATTATATTAAATTATGTATAAAATTTGTCTATACATAATTATTTAATCATACATATTTATTACACATCATATAATATTAAGTGATATTTCTGGAAAATTAATAGATAGTTATATGTCCAATTCTAATAATATTAAAAAANCATTTGTTTTATTATATAAATAAAGTCGAAATAATTTTGTGTAAAAATGTTTTATATAAAAAAAACTACACATAAATATATTTATACATATAATATATGTATATATATTTTTTTATTTATATATATTTTTCTATATTATTATTATTTTATTATTCTTCTAATATTCTAAGAACATTTTTATAATACGCCAAAAATATTAAATAAAGTGGACATATAACATTAATAGAATATTCTTATATTAAAAAATGTTACATAATATTCTAGGAACATTACGTACTTGTAAGGATTATGTATGATTAATATTAAATAATTATATATAGACAAATTTTATATATAATTCAGTATAATTATGCATAGTTATATGTTTATAAATGATTATATGTGAAATATTTTTTAAGGCTCAGCTTCCTCCGTTAACCATATTGGTTTTGTGACGTTATCAGACGAGAAATCTTGTTACGGGGCCATCTTCCGTGTAGCCGGGATGTGGCTCGCCGGAGCCCAAGGTTCGGTATATAGGGATGGGGGAGGAGGGAGAGAGAGAGAGTAAGAGCTAGAGTGTTCGGTTGCAACTCCAAGTATATTTGGCCGGCGTGTACACTATTTACAGCTTTGAGGGATAGGAAGTGCCAGATAACGAGGCGGTCCTCTCGGGACGAGGTGTGTGCTGACACGTTGGTTCTCGGCGGGAGTTCGAGAGCCGAGTGGCGTGTCGATGGGGCACGGATACAGCGGTGCTTTGGCTGATTGGTGCCTAGGGCGTCGGCGCTGGACAAGCGGTGACTCGACTCAGCTTTTACAACCAGTATGGAGCGGATCGGCTCGTGAAAATGGACTGGCCTTGCTGCTGCCTGGCGGCGATGCGGTGCACACTACCTTCGAATGGTAATGATGCAGCTACGATGGGGAGACCTGCCATTGCCGGTTAGTTTACTACCTGGCATGAACGGTGGAGGCGATTGCCGATACCGGTTGATCGAGCCTCGGCGGTGGAGAGAGCGACCACCAATACCGATTGGTCGACTTTCATGCAGGAACGGTGGAGAGGATCACCTGACACCGGTTGATCGGCTCTCGTCGGTGGAGCTGGCTTCCGTTCCGGTCGCCTGCTCGGTGTTCTCTTTGTGGATTACTCTTGCGAGCTCACCAGAGAACGAATGACAGTGTGTAGTGTGCCTACTTACCAGGTGTAGAAGTATGAAACCGGAATTTCCCTATAGATGGTGCTAGCGGGTACCACTCGCGGGTGCCTTGCAGTAACATTGTTCTCACGTGAACGAAACTGCGTATACGCCACCTAGCGGCGCCTTTGCAG
Organism: Dinoponera quadriceps; assembly: GCF_001313825.1. Classification (NCBI taxonomy): domain Eukaryota; kingdom Metazoa; phylum Arthropoda; class Insecta; order Hymenoptera; family Formicidae; genus Dinoponera; species Dinoponera quadriceps. The sequence continues at coordinate 232,965 of NW_014554269.1, forward strand.
TACTATTGCCCAGTGTTCGGCAAGTAGTCGGTGTGCATAATTACGCACCCTTCGGTCTATGGTGTGGCCGGACAACGAGGTCCTTCAGGCATCCCGTTGCAATCTTAGCTATCACGATCGCCCGAGTATGGCTGAAAAATGACTCGTTATTTTAAGAATTATTTTGCGATCCTACGTATCGGCCAGATATCTCAATTTTCTGCACATTTTACAGGTTTCAAGATTATAAAATCATATTTTTCAGGAAAAATTGAAAAATAAAACTACATGTTGCAAGAAACTTACTGCATGTCATTTCTCGCCTATGACGTCACACAACCAATATACTAGCAGAGACAGTCGAGCCTTAATGGATTCACACAAATTTTTGTGTTAATTTGATACAAGGTGAATACGTTGAAAAATATTACGTCAGGTAAAAATTATATGAAAAATTAACACAAAATTAATATCCATGTTAATCGATATTGAAATATAAAATGTGTTATTTTAATACTTATACATGTTGAATATGAACTTGACATAAAATATGGAGATAATGTAAACATATGTTAAATTAACATACGGCTCTCACAGCATCGGACATTGCACTAAAGTTACAGGGACGTTACAACTTTATATAACACATCACTCAATAAGTCTCCGGTCTATGTAAGAAAAACAAATCTTTTTTTAGAAATTCGACTTTATTCGTCAACATACTCACCTTCAAGAGTGATACATTCATTCCAACGCTCCTCTAACTTTTCGATACCTTTTTTGTAGAACGATTTGTCTTTGCTCTCAAAATAGGCCTCAGTTTCGGCAATCACTTCTTCATTTGAGCCAAATTTCTTTCCCTGGAGCATCTTTTTGATGTCTGCAAAAAGCCAGTAGTCGCTGGAGGCCAGATCTGGGGAGTACAGTGGGTGAGGAAGCAATTCGAAGCGTAATTCATTCAATTTAACCATCGTTTTCATCGACTTGTGACACGGGGCATTGTCTTGGTGAAACAGCACTTTTTTCTTTTGCGCGTGAGGCTGTTTTTTCTTGATTTCTACACTCAATTGATCCAATAATGTCATGTAATATTCGCTATTGATAGTTTTACCTTTCTTTAGATAGTCAATGAACAAAATACCATCCCAAAATACGGATGCCATAACCTTACCAGCTGACTTTTGAGTTTTTGATCGCTTTGGAAGACTTTCACCGGCTGCTGTCCGCTCGGCTGGCGATCTTTTTAATTCAGGTGTGTAGTAGTGGATCCATGTTTCATTCATTGTCACATACCGACGCAAGAAATCCTTTTTATATCGCTTGAACAGCTACAAACAGCGCTCTGAATCATCGACGCGTTGTTGTTTTTGGTCCGGTGTGAGTAAACGCGGCACCCACTTCGAAAGCAACTTACGCATGTTCAAATTTTCCTGTAAAATTGTAAACACACTACCTTCTGATATCTTTAAGGTGTCAGCTATCTCACGCAACTTCACTTTACGGTCTTTCAAAACTATTTTGTGGACTTTTTTTATGTTTTCCGGAACAACTGCCGATTTTGGGCGACCAGAGCGTTCAGCATCATCGGTGTTTGTACGACCGCGTTTAAATTCAGCATACCAGTCAATAATAGTTGATTTCCCTGGTGCAGAGTCTCCATAACGCTTATCAAGCCAATGTTTGGCTTCAACAGTATTTTTCCCCATCAAAAAACAATGTTTAATCAACACACGAAATTCTTTTTTATCCATTGTTTTGAAAATTACAAAACTGGGGTTACTAAAACCACTGTAACCTGTAAACTAATTATCAGAATTTCATGAAATTTTGACACGTATCGTTTGAAGGATGCTACTATTCAGAAATCATATAGGTCTGTCAACAGTGTTGCCATATATGTGTCAGACCGGAGACTTATTGAGTGATGTGTTAGTTTAATTATAGCTTTTGCTCACAGAACGCGGCAAGGAGCGACGCGGCAGCCAATAAACTTTTAGTTCTCATGAAAAAACAAACAAAGTTGATTGGCTACTGCGCGAATTTCCGCCGCGCGGCAAGCGTTGCCACGTCCTTTGGGAAGAAGCCAAGAGGCTTAGAAGATTTCTGGTATGCATCCATAAACGTACAACTAGATTGCGTATGTAGTCGAAGAGTCGTCAAATATTAGAAAGAGATAGTTGCTGCACGGGTACCATTCTGTCTTCGTCTAATAATGCATAGAGTGGAGATTTTAGTCCCGCTATGAGGATTCTTTCCCCTACTACACGTCTTTAAAAAAAGACGAAGTTTAGATGAATATTTTCATGTTACTGGGAAGTTAATGGTAGGTTTATTAGTGTATGTGAAAATGTTACCATATTACTATTTAAGGTTACTGTAATCTTATTGAAACGTTGATGTGCTGTGGGGTGTGTTAAAAATTTAACAGAAAAATTTTAATAAAGACCGATTTTACCATAAATACAAAATGTTTTTACTAAGATTTACGTAGAAGCTTAAGACTATGACATTACTGTGACATTCAGTAAGTATCTCGAATATTTTAAAAATACATGTGATATACTTTTACAATATTCGTGGAGCATTCACAAAATCTATTTATGCTATGTGGGAAAAATATGTACATTTCTTCGATAAAATCTTAGAGCATATACTACTGGAGGGAGCGTGCCTTATGCTGCCCGTGTTATAATAGTGTGGTCAGGGTGCGAGAGAGAAAGGTAGATTAGAGATGACAGCTATCTCTCTCTTACTGAACGCTCATTGGTCGATTCCAACTCCCCACCTTTGAGAGATTGTAACGTATAAATGTATACGAAATAACAATATAAAACATCTATAAATAAATAATACATCCCTAATTATGAATTAAAAAGTAATTATAGTATCAAAACATTAAATTAAGACAGAACAAACATATGAACTTTTCTTTAAAGTCCAATCCTCAAAGTTATCTTTTATTGCATCGCACCATTTATTGTTAATAACTTCATCTGATGGAAATCTAAAGAAAAAAAATTATAAAAATCATTGATACCAGAACTGAAAACGAAAACGTTCACTTAACCTACACAACTTCATTTTTAATAGACTTACTTATGAAAACATAAATCCAAACAGTTAGGATCGTCTTGTCTCATACGACAATTTGGGATGCAACAAATTTTTGACATTATAATAATTTCAACCAAACAGCACTATTTACACATAATTAAATGTTCAAATATAATAAACGCGTCAAAATGATACAGACTAGCAGACGAGCTGACGAGTTGGACGGCAATTGAACTTTCGTATAGGCCTTTCTCCTTCTAAGCAAACAACCAATGAGCGTTCAGTAAGAGAGAGATAGCTGTCACCTCTAATCTACCTTTCTCTCTCGCACCCTGACCACACTTATCGAGACGTGCTACCTCCAGTAGTATATGCTCTAAGGATAAAATACGAACTGCATAAAAAGTTGCATTTGCACAATATGTCTTGTAGATTTTCAATAATTTGTTACAATCAAAAAATTTCGTATTGTATTATATATTTACGATGTTTTGTCTTCATATGAGCGTATGTACAAAGAGAAATGAAAAGACGCTCTCTCTCGTTTCTAATTATTGTCGAATTGTTTTACAAAGGTTTCAATTGCATTCTTTCCGCTGCCGTGAAAAATTTTCATGATATTTTAAGCACGTCGATTTTAAATGAACAATATACAATATCAACAACTATTATACACGAGCGTCAAAACCATATTTACTTGTCTTATTATAGAAGTTGCTTTACGGGTATGTATTTTATATCAATAAAATTTATTATAAATCAAAATACACGAATTGAATTAACTTAAATTGCTTTACGCGCGGCAATTAACTTTGTGTCCTCTATGCAGTGAAAACACACACACGAGAAATTCGACGTGCCATCTAGTGGTAAAAAGCATAGAGAGCAAAGCTAAAGTGAACAGACCTTAAATCGTATTGATGTGTGATGTGTACAAGTCTGTACAGATGCCGTTAGGCATATTGTTGATGAAATGGGTACAGAAAATAAATTGAACAACGAAGTTAGAAAACCAACGCATACTACAAATAAGTTCACGGCGTTGAAGCGTGATCAAAACACAGATAATCCTTGTTACCAGGTACATGATTTGTTCATACATAGTTATTGGATACTATTTATTGGAACTTTGCTATTTGATAAATGTGATACTTCTGCTAACACTTTTTATAATTTTACAAGGCGAAATAAACGCCAATAATAGGAGGAAAAATGGAGAATAGAAACATGAGAAAAGCATAAATAAAAAGGAATAGGGCTTTTACGATTTTACGGTAACTATGTTCTTTTTCAGGAGCAACTCTTGTCTCTAAAATGTCTTGATTTACACCAAGATAATCGCAATGAATGTAAAATATATTTTACCAATTACAACAACTGCAGCAAATTTTGGGTAATTTCTGTGTGATGTAAATATTTACATATGCATTCGAAAAGGGTCAAGAGGATATTTTTCTCTTCAGGCCACTGTATGGCGTGACCGCAAATTAAAAGATATTAAACCATATTTGCCACCTGTGGAGGAACGTGCAAAGATAAAGGCTGACTATCTAAATTTTAGATAATAATAGATACATATATAAAAGCCTTACTTTGTAAAAATATCTTTTATTCTATGTTACTTTAGATATATTTTAGATCTTTGGATATATCGCTGTCTCAATAATACACTGGAACATATTGTATATATAATGTAACAAAGCATTGTCTGAGAACTTATTACATCCATTCGAAAAAAAATTGACTGTGTTTACTAAATAAATGTTGCTTTCTGAGCTCTACCTGCAATTTATATTTATATTATAAATGTATTATATTTTACATATATTGAAGAGTATTTTTCAAGTTACTTTATATCTACAACTGTAACCAAAGATCTGTTTTCAAGTAACCACAGAACAAAAAAATTATTATCAATTATATTCCAATATTTAATTCCTTATCGGAAACATCCGTCGCAATTTATCGTACACAAATCATTCGAGATACTTGATAGTACGCAAATATCTCACTGACACGACATAGACTGACACAACACGCGCGCGCGCGCACATATACACACACCATCTTTCTATGATATACGTGTCATTAGCTCCCGCTTAAATGCGACTTGAGGTTCTTAAAAACAACTCGACGATTATAAAACGAGTATAAACGCGTGCGTAACAATTTATACAGGTTCCAATTATTGTCAAAGAAATGAAGAGAGAAAGAAGGAATGACAAAAATAAAATAGTTATTACGCTAATAATATATTAATAACGTCCGAGGGACGATACATGTTAAAAACGAAGAGGTGCATTTATAGCTTATCGCTCGACAAATTTTCGGCAGCGTTCAAAGAAAAAGTATTTGTACACACATAGTCCAATTTTAAATCAAATAAACACGATGAAAGCGCTTTAAATATCACTTAAAGATCCATATACAAGCGATCTCAGTACAAATATTATTTAAACATCTGTTCGTTTTAGTTGTGCTTCTTATATTTCACTTTACTAGTATCTGCAATTTAGACTTTTAGGTCCATATTAAAAATCGGATCTTATATCAAAGACTGAGTCTCGAGTTAATCTTCAGACGTTGTACAGCTCATTTCATTAGTTACGAAATATCTTAAGATGAACTTGAGACAATCATAAATATAAGATTCGACTATTAATGCGGACCCTTCTTATCCTTTGTTGATTCTCTACATATTGTTTTTTTTCTCTTTCTTTTACCTGAATATACATCTATTCATAAATGTACAGTAATGTAATAAATTATCGTCGTAAATTATGTATCAATATTACACTGCTCGAGAAATAATTAGAGAAATAATATAACCAAGTATAACTATAATTAATATATAATTAACATGTAATAATGTAAATAATTATCACATTTATATATAAGATAATTATATTAATTTCATACTTATATAATTAAAAGGAATTGTGCATATATA